>NW_012102388.1:1427791-1478633 GCF_000951045.1 Mandrillus leucophaeus
TCACCCATGCACACCACCCCCTTCCCGTCTCCATTCACCCATGCACACCACCCCTTCCCATCTCCATTCACCCATGCACACCACCCCCTTCCCGTCTCCATTCACCCATGCACACCACCCCCTTCCCATCTCCATTCACCCATGCACACCGCCCCTTCCAGTCCCCTGACCTCGCTGCTGCCAAAGTGGATGCTGTTGAAGTTATTCCCTTGCCTGTTGAAAGAGTTTTAGCAAATGTACATGTGTCAGTATTAGTTGCTATTTATTTTTAGTTTTAAACTTAATAAAATTTATAGCATATCCTTGTCCAAATTTGCCAGTTTGTCTTTTACACACAGTTTCCTGTGTTTTAAAAATTTTGCTCTAACCCAAAGTGAGAAAATATTCATCTATATTTTCCTAGAAGTTTAAAACTTTAAACCTTTAGAGTAGATTGAGTTGATTTTTGTATGGTCTAAAATAAGGGTACAATTTTCCTTTTCTCCATATGGAATGGACAGTCGTTTTTCACCTCCACTTCCCTTTCCTGAAGAGTGTCTTCTTTTCATTTTGTTTTTTCTTTTTGAGTCTCGCCCTGTCACCCAGGCTGGACTGCAAAGGCACATAGTTTACTGCAGCCTCAAACTCCTGGGCTCAGGTGATCCTCCTGCCTCAGCCTCCCAAGTAGCTGGGACTCCAGGCATGCACCACCTTGCCTGGCTTCTTTTTTTCCGCTGATCTTTCATTTAAACCTCACACACACATCAAAGCCCCATAAATGTGCAGGGCCATTTGTCATTGATCAGTTAGTTGATCTATCCCAGTATCAGCATCCCATTGTTACCTACATCCTGATGTCTGGTAGGACATGTTCCTTTATGATTCCATATGAATTTTAGAATTTATTTGTGACATTCAAGAAAAATTTAAGATTTTATTAAATTGCATGGAATCTATAGGAATATGTAGGGGGAATAAACGATCTTTATGATTTTAGGTTTTACCATCCTCCAAATGGCTTATTTTCCCATTTATTTGAGTTCTAAAATGTCTTCCATCATAAAGTTTCATAGTTTTCTGTGTACTGATATTGTACATTTTTGTTTGATTTATTCCTAAGTGCTTTTAGAGTTGCCATTGTAAATGTTTTTCTTTTAAAGATTATTTTTCTAATTTTTACAAATATATGTAATTGAGCTTTTTAATATTGCTCTTACATCAAGCTGCTTTAATACACTTTTATTTCTCATGATTTGCCGGTATTATTTTGTGTTTTCTATGTAGGCAGTTGTATCCTCTGCAAACAATGATAATTCTGTTTTCTGCTTTCCAGTCTTTATGCTTTCACTTTATTACGTTTTCTCCATTTAAGATGGTGCCCATTCTAGGATTTTGAGAAACACCCTTTACCACATTAGCACTTTATTCATAGCTGTCTAAGAGCTTTCAAAGGCATTTCTGTTGAGTTTTATTAGTTTTTCTACATCTATTGAGATGATCATATGGTTTTCATCTCTTATTCTGCTAATAGAGTTCATGTTAGTTTAAGATTTTCTCAGGTTCAGTCATTCTTGCATTCCTGAGATAAACTAACTTGGTTCTTTTTTTGTAATATGCCATTGGGTTTTGCTTGCTGACATTTTGTTTAGAGTGGTTACACTTATATTCATGACAAAATGGGCTTACAGTTTTTCATTTTCTTACTATCTTTGGTTTTGTATCCAGGTATAACCTTCTCCTAAAATATCTTGAAGGGTGTTGTCTTTTTATTTTTTTATTTTTGGAAGGGTTTATGTAAGATTGGGATGATCTGAGTATTTGGTAGGATTCTTTTTGTTAAACTCTCTGGGCCTGAAGTTTTTCTTGTGTAAAAAATTGTAACTATTACTTTGGTTTCATTTGTACTTACCATTTTTTTTAAGCTTTCAATTTTTTTATTAACCAGTTTCATTATTTTACACTTTTGCCAGGCATCTGTCTGTTTTTTTTCTGGGTTTTGTAATTTATTAATAGAGAGTTGATAATACTTCATCTTTATAAAGTCGGCTGTATGATCATGTTCTCTTTTCAATTTAGAAGTGTTATTAATGTTTTCTGTTTGTTGTGATCAATCTTTCCCGATGTATTTCCTCTAGTCTCGTTCAAAGTTAGTTCACATCAACGTCGTATTGTTGTTTTCTGCGTCACTGGCTTCTACTCTTTATCTCTTTTCTTCAGTTATCTTTTCTGTCTATCTAATATCTTAAGTTCATTAGTGTGTCTTTTCTAGTCTAAAGTTGCACATTTCCCTTGACGCATTGCTTTCCCTGCGTCCTGCAAGCTTGTCATGGTTTCATTGTAATCCTGCTCTCTCTGTATAGAGCTGATCCACGAATTCTTCAGAAGTGTGTTTTTTAAAATTTCTGAGTTAGTGCCATTTGATAGTTTAACTTCCACTTAGTAGCCAGGGTTAATTTGTTGGAAACCAGAGCTCCTAACATGAACCCCAAGTTTTTAAAAAATAGTAACCAAGCTTAATTGTGATTTTGTGATGTATTGTTCAATCTGATTAGCACTGTGATTAGTGTTTTAGTTTTGTAACGAGTTTTTTTCTGTTACTCAGCTTCGTACCCTGAGTACTGCAGATAGAATAGGTATTTTAATATGTTCTGATGTCTTCATCTCCAGGTTTTGGAATGTAATACATTTGGAAATAGTGCTGTGAGACAGTGGTCCACTGTCTCATGTTTCTGCCTGTCTCGTGAGAAGCAGGTACTACCTTTGTCCAGACGATCTTTGTGAGGATGTTTGTACAGCCCCAGAAGATAGACATGGTGTCTCCCTCCAGAGCAGAGGGCAGGCATGCTTACGGGCCAGGGTCATAAAAATAATACCTTGCTTCAGGGCAAAAGTCAGACAAGGTTACTGCCCATTATAAAGGACTTGGGGGTCCCTGAGCCCAGGTTTCCTGCTCTCATTCAGCCACCTCTGTGTGTGGCATCACCTGGTCCCATTCACTTTGGTCCTTCGGAGTTAGAGCTTGGGCAACTGGTACCAGTTATACTCTTTTTGCTTCTGAGCACATCTTCTGTCTCTGACTCAAGGATCTCATGTCTTGTTCCCTACCCCTTATTATAAACTCATTTGTCATAGCCCTTGTTTGGTTTGTTCCCTCTTTTTCTCCTCCTCTTCCGCTCCCTCCCTTTCTCCCTTTCTTTCTGTTGTTTTCTTTCTCTCCCCTCAAACAGGCGAGGGCTGTATGCGGCCCACCCATCACTGGGCTAGACGGTGGGCTGGCTTGGCCTGGTCGTTGTCCCTCACCTGCTGGGCAGCTTCTTCTCCAGGACCACTGCCTGCACAACTTATCTGGTCCCTGTCTCACTGCTTTGAAGCCTCCTGCCTTCCCCACATGGTTCTCTGTGCACTGGCACATATGGAAAATCATAGTCCCAGCAGGTGCTGTCCCTGGGGCCCTTGCCCTCTTTCCCGTCTTCTGTCGCGTGGACTGCACTCCAGGGCTGTCCCTAGAATGGCTGTGTGCGTCTCACTGTTCTCTCCCTGCTTCCTACTAAGTTCCTCAGGAGTTGCTGATTTGGATGGGGGACAACCAGCAGCACGTGGGCCTGAGGAAGAGGATGGGCTGCTGAGCCCCGGGTTCTCGCCAAGGTGAGACCACCTGCCTTCTGACGGGCTCAGCGTCGGGAACAATGTGGGTGAGACAGCGCTGCGAATTCTCGCTGGGGCCTTGCTCTCTCTCCTTTTCCCTCACACTGTGTGGTGCTTCTTCCCCAAATCTGATGCACGTCCAGCTGTCTCTACAAGGATTTTATTGGAAAATTAGAGGCAGCTGTTTTGGAGACTGCTCACCAAATGCTATCAGAAGGCAGTGTTGTTGTTGAACCCTCTCCTCCCCCATCCCTTTTCCTCCTACTCCATCCCCAGAGAAGGCTGTTAAGAAGGGACTAGAAACAAGCTTTATTGTTTTCAATTTGTATAGTTATTTACATGTATCTTCTTCTTCTGGTAACTAAAGGGAATAGGGATTGTGAAGTACAGAATGGTCACGAGGCTGGAGGCAAAGACCCCAGCAGAATGGTAGCGAGGCTGGAGGCAGACACCAGTTGTGGTAGATGAGGCCAAGCGAGCAGAGGGTCCGAGTGTCAGAGAAAATGGAGAAGGGCCAGAGAGGGGTAAGGATGCAGACAGGCCACCTGCGACAGCCATGGGGCATGTGTAAGGGGTCCTTGCACCTTAACAGAAATGCTGCTCCTGATGGGGGCCTGTGACCAGTCGCGCCTTCCCCCCTAGTCACCGTCATCACGTGTGTGCATCAGTGACCTGGTGAATACTGAAGGTTGTGATGGCCCAGTCACCGTCATCACGTGTGTACGTCAGTGACCTGGTGAATATTGAATGTTGTGAAGAATAGCTATCATTTCACTAGACCACTATGGGATTTTTTTGTGAATTTACCACTTCTCGCTGTTATAATAATGTGATGCATTTCTTAGTTCTTAAATCCCTGCCTAGATACCTCCTTTCAGTTGGATTCCTAGAAATGAGATTCAGTTAAAGGACATAAACACACACGTTCAAGGCTTTAGAAAGTCACTGGGCCAAGTGTGTAAGACACACAATAGAGATTGCAGCCCCCACAGCAGGAGCTCCCATCCTCCCCAATGTCAGCGGTTTCACGTTTGGATGTTGGGTAACTTTGGAGCAGAAAAATTTTGCATTATTAGTTTTCATTTATTCAGCTAGTGAAGTTGGGCATTTTGTTTGCTGTCTGTATTTTACGGATTTCCTATTGACGTCTTTGGGGTGAGGTTCTAAAAGTACAGAAGGCCCCTCCCACGCGTGTGGGTGGCAAGCCTGTACCTGGGCCTTCTCAGCGCTCTCTGCAGCGCCTCCTGCTCCGTGGGGTATTTCCAGACAGGGTCGGATGTCTTTCGCATTCTTATATTAATTTCACTTTGACACCTGATTCATCCTCTTTTTTAGAGACTTTGGTTATTGTTGTTCTACCATAAGCTCTATATACTGTTTGGTACTCCCAGGCATCAGTTGTGTGTGATGAGAGGGGCTGCAGGAAGGGGCTGTGCCAGCTGGCAGCACCAGGGCCTGAAGTCGGGCTGCAACAGTGAGCCTGCACACGGAGGTGCACGGAGCCAGCCAGGGGATAGCTACGTATTTTTTCTTTACCCACATGAAAGAGCACTTCACATAAAATGGTTTTCTTTTCAAAATTAAAAATGTTTAGAAGTATATCTTTTTTTTTTTTAATATAAATGAGTCTTTAAATGTAGTTTTCTTTCTTTTCCCAAAAGCTTCCATTGAGTTCTAGCCTTTGCCAATATACCTGCAAACAAGCTTTCTTTAGCAGAACTTTTCCTAAGAACCACGCTCATCACTGCCACCCTCCTTTACCTTGGGGCCACAGAAAAAAGCACAGTAGAAATTTCTGGAAAGTTGGGGCTTTTTGCATTTTTTTTTTTTTTTGAGTGCAGCTTTAAATAATTTTCAAGAATAAGAAAATACAGTAAAGCTCATTTGGCAGAACACAGGAGTTTTGTGTTCTAGTTTAAGCAAATAGTTTATTTGAAAAGTGTTAGCAAGAGAATAGGAAAATGTTTATGTGAATGAGAAGTGACTGCAAAACAGAATTTGGCAAGAGTTTCTTATTTTGAATATACATAGGAAAGTCATAACAGAAAATAAAATTAAGAATTTAGGTATAGTTGTTGGTTGTTCAATGAAAATTATGCCTCTGCAGGTCTGGATGAGAATGGGAAGGTCATTCTGAATCAAAGAACCACTTGTTTTCTTTGGCGGGGGAAGGGGAGCAGCAGAGGCAAAGGGATGGTAATGTGGAGGGCGCTCATGGGGTCTGGGTGTGCACCCACTTCCTTAGATGCAGCGGGAGGGAGGGTTGAAGCCACTGAACTGGAAGAGGAAATGGTTTCTGTTCTTTGAGTACTTTGTACAGTTTGGGCTTCGACTTTTAGACTAACCTGTGAAGACAGAAAATCACACTCACACTGGTAATGGAGAGCTTCCTAACTCGTTTAGTACAATTTTCGGTCATAAAACAAAAGCAAAACATAAGGTTTCTCTTATCACTAGAAAAGGGAGATGGCTGAAGTGGCTGTCAGCTCAGTCTGGGAGGGAGTTGGGGCTCGAATGAGTAATTAAATGTGACTTAAGCACTTTGTTGTCCTCAGGTTGGGTGCTTTGCTTTTAGGAAAATTGTACTTATAAAACGGCGGGGAAAGGGGGAGAAAAGCTAAGACCAGCTCATTATTACTTCAGGTTTGCCTACATTTTCATACTTCGGGGAACTGGTAAATACTTTCAAAAGATTTAGAGAAACATTAGTTCTGGATACTTTTTGTTAGCAATTCTTCAACTTTTCTTATAAATACGGTAGGTAAAAACATTATGGTAGCAATTATGAGATAAATTATACTTTCATGAAGTTATGTACTTGAACTGTATTCTTATCTTGCCATAAGTGTGTTGGTTTTACCTCTTACTTTGAAAAGACATCTGGTTATTTGGAGATTTCTAAAATAAGGCTTTTAGGAAAATTCTGTATATTTGGGAAATTATATTTTGTTGTATTCTGTTGCTGTAGCTGTTCATTAATTTCACTTGACTGCTAAAGCTGCCAGAGTGAATTAACAACTTGTGTTTGAATTCATCCCGACAGTGCTTATACTGACTCTGTGCTAATGACCTTTTGTTTGTCACTGACTGGACTGTTACCAGTGGTATGAGAGTGTCACAATGTTTTGTCAATGGCTCCCAAAACATGGACCAAAATTATTTTTGGAAAAAAAAAAAATACTCCCAGAAACGGTAAGGTTATGGAACTTTTTGTAAACATAAGAGAAAGGAATTTGTTATCTCGCTATGATAAAATGTTTAAAACAAAGAGAATAAACAGTGTTGTATAAAATAACAAATTTTATTTCTAGAAAATATTTTACACTAACTGTGCACATGCACACACCCACACAGAGCTTAACCACACATGGATTTCCTTTAATAAATCTACCACATACTATTATATTACAATTTATAATAGAGTTTTTGAAGACACAATGGGGAAAGCTTTGTCATTCATTTATAAACCGTCCATAAATTACAAAAGAAAGGCAGTCTGAAAAGTATGTATAAAGAGTAAAAACAATTTACAAGTGGACAAGAATTACAAAAGAGTAACCATCAAATACATCTGCCAGCAACTTTGTAAGTCTTTTGTTCAAATGCCAATGATGAAAATGGGTATGGACTCATTTGGATCAGATTTAAATTTAGCATGTTTTTGGTGTGGCTTATGCATTATGTGGATTACTTGTGTGCCATTCATTGCTGTGTATTTGGGTATGGCATTTTGACAATGGAAGTAACAGAAAACCATATGCCACAAAATAGAACATTAAAAGCAATGAAGATTAGCGGCTTTCTGGAAGGTTGGAGTACTGGTGTTTTACCAAACAAAGTTACTTTCTCTCCTTTTCACTTTTTTGAATGATTGAGTAAACATTTTCTGTGTGTAGCCTGGCTGGCTTTGAGAGACTGAAACTAGTATCTTAAAATGCACAGCCTGTACAACTTGATCTCGAACCACTGTGTCAGTGAGGATGAAGACCACTGAATGCACGACACATACAAAGTATACACTGTGTTTTTATTAGACAGTACAAATCATTGTGCATTTATAAGGCAGAACATCAAGGCGAATTAAACTAGGAATTTCAAGACCAGAGTCAAAGTGAAAGTTATGCATTATGAGGCAAGCATTTTGAGAAGGGAGAAAGGTTGAAAATCATTCCTTTAAGGGCGGATGACAGATGCACAAAGACTGGAATTACAGGTAGGGAGGGAGCTACAGGTGATAGCTATGCGCGCCCCCCTGTTTGTTAATAAGACGTCCCCTCCCACCTCCCAAATCAGAGCTTGGACAATGAGAGCAGACTGCCAGCGGTGACAGAGAGCAACCGCTCCTCTTTGTTCTCGCGGTTGGTTTAAAGTGGATGGTAGTGCAAAAGTGCATTTCTCTACTGGTGTCAGGGGAGAAGATTGGGTTTTTTTAGGAAGTACTTGAGTCATGAAAGCCCTAGTTTGGAATTAAAGAAAATTACATAGATTTTGGCAGTTGTCCGGAAGTACATGAATCATTTCACTGCACCCAGCTTTTTCAGCAGTTTCTTGCCTTTGGAAAGCAGCCCCTTTTTCTTTTTCGAGGACATTTCCCTGCCTCTCCCAGGACTACCAGAACCCATAGATGACGTAGGTGACCCCGAATGGAGATGGACTGTGGGGGATGGAGCTCTCCTTGCTGTACCTGAACCCTCAGGAGGAACCTAGTAGGTACAGTGTGACAGTTTATTGAGTGTGTGAGCGCCAACAACAGAATTCACTTGGTAACATCGTACTGTCCCCGTTTCCCACCAGGAAAGGTCAAGGGGGTTCATTTGTTCTCTCGGTTGTTAAAGTATGCCGTGAGAAGCAAAGGTCCTCTCCCACAGCCGCCAGAGAGAGGGCCCAGACATAAATGTGTGGGTTCCGCTTCTCCGTCTCAGGGGCGTGCGGGATGGCCATTGCTTTGGCAAAGCTAAGGCAGGTAATAATTCACTTCGTAAATGAAGACTAAGGGCAGGGGAGACATTATTTGAAATTAGGTTGATAGTAAAGTTGGCCGAGTACCCATCAGTAATCTTAAAAAGCAAAAGTTCGTAAAGGGAATTTTGTTGTACTGGAAACTATTTGGTTATATAAAATCCTGATATTGTTAAAGTGCATTCCTGGGTTGGTTAGTCTACTATAGAAATATTGGAGATGGCACACTGGTTGAAAGAAAAACAAAAAAAACTAAAATGAACCTTAATTACAATCAAAGAAAGCTTAAAGGCCCTCAGTGGATGCTTGCATTATTTCCAAATAATTAAACAAGAATTTTCCTCAGTAGACAGCACATGGTAGTATTTCAGTATACGTTAAGCGCTTAATAGTGCTTTGGGGGGTAGACTTTCGCTCTGATACGTTGCAGGACGACTTTACCTCGCTTCCTTTTACAGCGAAGCATGTGCCTGCGTTGACAGAGCAGCAGCATTCCTCCGGCCCTCCCTCCAGAGCAACTCTTGCCATGGGAGTGTTCAGTATTCAGCAGGCAAATGCTCTAAGCCAAGGGGCTTCAAGCTTGCTTGGATTTAAAATCAAGGTCTAATTCTAATGGAAAACACCTAGTAAAGCATCCCAAAGCACACCTGAAGATACCATCTATTCCATCTAATGCGATCGTTTGAGCTGCGTGCTTCAACTTAGTATTGCATTGGTATACCAACAACAACTCCGTGTTGCAGCAACTTCTCTCACAGAAGGTTGTGCTTTGAGGAGGAGCATAGCCCTCTCGTAAGGTAGAGGCAGGGTTACTTAAGGAAAACACGTGCTGGCCGTTCAAGCCAGCCTTTGGAGTGTGCAGAGCCAACACTCGATCGCCTGTGTTCACTACTCATCTGCTTGACCTTGGGTTAAGTTTCTCAAGTCAAACTTCCTATAGTAAACATGTTTGTTAGGTTGTGCTTTTTCCAAGAGTGGCTAACAATGCAATATGCAGCTCTATGTAAACACACAGTTAGCTTGTTAAGAAATATGTTCCCAATGTTGGCCTTTCAAATAGTCTTAATGCACGTAGTAGGAAATGATTAAAGATGATTTGCTTCACTATAAATTCAGTTGCTTTACAACTGAGACCAAGTAATATTCTGATTATTTAGGTCCAATAATTTTTTGAGACATATTTCTTTTTATCTTTTTTTTTGTTAACCCCACAATGAAGCCTTAAGTCTACCACATTGGCCCGTTTAAGGTAGCTTAAGTTGGTATCTTTATCGGTATCTTCAGTTGCTCACTTACGTGAAGGCTACATTGCCTGATTAAGGTGTGAAATGAACACTCTTCTTCTGTTTCCAAGCAGATGAGCAAAGAAATAAAAATATATATATATAAAAATATAATATATAAAAACTTGCAGTGATGAAATAAAATAAAAATGAGATACTAAACATGAATGTAATCTAATAGTTAAATATGCTTGAGAAGCCCTTGGATCCCTGTGAAGAGACTAAAATCCTAACAGAGGGCAAATAACCTTCATTGCCCACCAAATCTGAAGAGGAGCCATCCTCTTTTCATTCTGGATCAAACTGAGATGTGTTTCTATAATGTAGGATGGGACATTTGTTTGTGAGTAAAGGCAGATTGATTGATTAGAATTGAAAGGGTCATTTTTTTTTTTTTGTAAAATGAGAATTAAGAATTTTTTAGGCACAACTCCAACGGAAGGGCAGAGGAAAAAAAAATCAGGGTATATGCTTTTCGGCCCAAGATATAAAAATACCAGTGCAGAGATTGTATTAGACCACATATGGCAGAACGGGACAGAGATTTAAAAAGCTAAATAGGTTTGCTTACCCTTTTTGCCTTTGAGCGCATTGGTGTATCTTGAGAGTAGTGGGATGGAGCATCAGAAAGATAGACTTCTACGTCGTCAGGCACTTCTTCCAAGAAGTTTGAGGGCACAAGGCCTTTCTGCCCATTCAGCTCCCCCTAAAACACCAGGGATGAAGCAGAAGAACAATTTATTTTTCTAGAAACTCACATCTTGCTTTAGCTAAAGGAATACAGCTCAGAGTACAGGTAGATGGTGAGTTTATTCTGGTTCCAAAGTGGCAGGACTCGACTCTAAATTAGGGTTTCCAAATTTTCCTCAGCAACAGGCAGAATCCTAAGCCGCTTTCCTGGGGTCTCGATTTTGCCTGTTCAGTGGGGAGCTGAGGAATCTGCCTTTTGGCCAAGGAGCCCCTGGAATTCTTAGGATCAGGCTTCTGAAGGAAACACTCCTTGGTAGATGTCATTTAGTGGTTCTCGGGCCTGGCTGGTCTGAGGCACTATGGAGCTGCTAAAAATACCATCACTCAGCACACCAGCCCTGACCGATGACGGACAGCTTCGGAGAGTGGGGGCCCGGTGGTCCTAGCGTGCCAGCAAGCTTGAGAGCTACTCATCTACTCAGCCTTGAGACTGTCTTCCCTCTTACTCATGGACGTGTTCTTACTGTAAACATTCAAACAATATGGGGAAAATGAAAGTGCCTGTTGATACCGCCTCAGACATTACTGCTTCAGGTTGGTATATGTCCTTCCAGATCTTTCTACTCATTTACATATCTATGCCTTGTCTAAAGTCGAGATCCGTGTAAGTCCAACCGCCTCCTGGTCATCTGCACCAAGTGGCTCACGAGCCCACCACGTCACTTCTTCCCCAAACGCTCATCTGCCCCCAAAGTGCCTAAACCAAGTTCAAAATTGGCTGGCTCTGAGCAACAGGGGATCCTGTTCCTCTGTTTATAAGGTCTAGGAAATGACATAAAGAGCCTACTACATCAAAACACCTGTGCAGTGAACGCCACAGCAGAGTGATGAGCACCTGTGGAATGGGAGGAAATGTCTGCAAGTCATCTATCTGCTAACAGGTTAATATCCAGAACACAAACAACTTCAGAAACCCAACTAAAGACGTTTCTCCAAAAATGAGATTCAGGTGGCCAACAGGCACATGAAAAGATGCCCATCACCATGAATCTCCAGGGAAATGCAATTCAAAACCATATAGTACCACCTCACGCTACTATCAGTAAAAAAAAAAAAAAAAAAAAAATGGGAAAAACAGGTACTGGTGAAGATACGAGGAAACGAATACTCGTGCACTTTTTGTGGGAAGGTGAGATGGTGCAGCTGCTCTAGAAAACAGGATGGCAGTTTTGCAAGATGGAAAGAGTCCTGGAGACGGATGGTGGTGACCGTTTGCACAATGTAAACGTACTTAACACTACTGAACTATATACTTAAAATGATTTTACATCTTTTCTGTTTTTTTAACTAAGATGGAGTCTTGCTCTGTCACCCAGGCTGAAGTGCAGTGGCGTGATCTCAGCTCACTGCAACCTCCACCTCCAAGGTTCAAGCAATCCTCCCCCCTCAGACTCCCAAGTAGCTGGAATTACAGGCACGTGCCACCATGCCCGGCTAATTTTTGTATTTTTAGTAGATACAGGGTTTCGCCATGTTGGCCAAGCTGGTCTCGAACTCCTGACCTCAGGTGATCCACCCGCCTCAGCCTTCCAGAGTGCTGGGATTACAGGCTGAGCCACCATACCTGGCCAATTTTAGATAAATTTTATGTAGATTTTATCACAAAAAATAATTGGAAGAGGCAGCCCCACATACTTCCTGCATCTTCCTGTTCAGCAGCCTGCCAGGTGCACACTCACTGCCCTGCCCTGCCCCACTCTTCTGCTTGGACCTTGAAGATCCTATTTTATTTACCTGTGACTACCCTGGGCCTTCTCTCTCCAGCTCCGTTATTAGTTATTTTTCTCTGTTGACATTACAGACTATTTCGAGGCCACCTATCCTTTTTACTGTGCATGTGCCCCTGGCGATTTCTTCCTATCAAGGGTTTTAAATAACATCTAAACACAAAGACACTCAAAAGTTATAACCAGTCAAGTCCCCCCCCTCATTAGGTCCAACAGCCAGATTTCTCCTGCAGCCTTAGAAAAGTCTTCCTTTGGTTGAGCACCAGATGGAGTAGTTGGCTTATATCTGGGGACTGTGTTCTGTGAACACACACAGCTTCATGCACCCATCTCCACTGGTGTCATGCTCACACCACAAGAGGCATGTGTACACCAACCCGCAGAGGCTCCTGCAGAGCCAGGTCTCCAGGCCAGCCCCTACTCTGGCTGAGTAGAACGTGGGTGGAACTGCCTGCGCTGGTTATTGGTCTTGTTGTTTTGGGCTGAACACACATAGCCCTAGTAAAATCCACGTCAGAACGCACATGTGCCACGTCACTCCCCCATGTCTGATGCCTCTACCACTGTACGCTACTGCATCTGAGGTGATGACTGGAGCTGCTCGCAGTGTGAACACTGCTTTGGCCTAAGTTCCATTCCATTTGGAGAGGCTCAGATGTCCTGTTCATACCCCTCAAGCTCAAGAGTTTCTAAGCCAGGTTTTCCATTCAACACTGTTCTTATCCTTGCAGTCTCAAGGGCGCCCATCGCCTAGGTCAGAAACTGAGGCTCCCCCGGACGACATTCTCTGTCTCTCTGACTGACAGTCTGAGCTCTGGATAAGATCATCTTGAGTCTGCCTCTTGTCTGCCTTCTCCTGGTACTGACAGTTCAGGCCATGTTTCCTGCCTGGACGGCTCCATATAGCATGTTACCTGGCTTCCTGGACCCACTCCCATCCCCCTTTAAAAGCGTACCAACAAAACCCTTTACAGAATAACTTTCTCTAAAAAAAAATTTCACCGTGACCTTTCCCTCCTCAGTCCCTCCATAATCTGATTTCCGCTTCTCTCCTATGCCTCATTTCCCACCAATCCTCTATTTGAGGCCAAACAGTAACTACCTGGAGGCCTAATGTCCAGACAGAATGGGAATAGGCTGAAAGACAGAAAACACCAAAATCACTTCCCTCCCAGTTTTCTCTGTGCCCCAGTCAGTGAGAAGTTCACTCATGTTTGCACACCTCTGGATTATCTTCCGTACCTTAGTACGCCGCGTGATGGACGCTTTTGACATAGGAAGGTGCATGATTTAAGGTGTCAGATACCGAGATGCTGGGCTGTAGCAAGAACAGCACAAGCTTGAAAATATGATGGGGTGTTAGAAGTCTTCAGTGACTTCAGTGACTTAATGGGGGCTGATGTAAATTAGGAAATAGCAAAAGGAGGAAATGTCCAGGTAGCACAGCAGGGGTCCCTCCAGGGTCCCTGCTTACGCTTGTTTTATTGATACAGGATATAGCAGAACAGAGAAAGAGGAGGGTGATATTACAATATTAGGACTGGTGGAATATTTGAGTTTGCTCTCTTGAGATGTTTAAGGTTCCAGATATCAGAAAACGAAGTTCCAAGAAATTTAAGATTTTTGGTATCAAATTAGGTGTCCCCTGCCATTGTTTATCAAATAGGAAATATTTAAATGAACTGGGCAGTCTGCTCAGTGAACACGACCAGCAAAATCATACTAAAACTATTTGGAGGAGTGGTCAATAAACAGAAGCATACATTTAATATTAATTTAGATCTTCCCACTATAACATAAAAATTTAGGCAAGACTATTCAAGAAACTAAGAAGATAAAACATAACTCAGGAATAGAAACATGCAGACAAGTTAGAAAAATCTTTTTAAATTCCAAGAAAGCACCATGCCCGTTATTTCTACATGTGAAAATCTAAATGAAAAGTATGTTCCTCTAAAGATACGTAGATTGTTAAAAATTGACTCGATAAGATAACCATTTAAGCAAATGAAAACTGCAGTCTAAAAAGATAACTGAACCTAAAGGATCTTTGGGCAGATTCTAATAACCTTCAAATTATAGTAATTCCTATGTCACTCAATCTGCTCCAAAGCATAGAAAAAGATTGAAATCTTCTTAGTTTATTTGGTAATTCTAGCATAATCCTGATACCAAAAGCCACAAGAAAGGTATCCAAAGAATACAGATTATTATTATCTCTGGAATATAACTTCTGAATAAAATATTAGTAAATCAACTTCCAGTGCCTTAAAAATAGTATTATATATGATGGCCAGTAATTTACCGATGAAAAATAAGCATAGCAAACTAAAACTTTGTTAGCATTATAAGGGATACTTTCTTAGCATTATAAAGACCATCTATCTTTATTGATAGTCTAACCTACATACAACAGTGTAAAATATTAGTGGTATTCCTACTAAAATACATATCAAGTCACAGATTTCCTCATCTGTTATTCAGAGTTATTCTAAGTGATTAGTAAGACAATTAAAAATGATGACAATTATAAATATTGATGAAGAGGCAAAATAATGACAATCTGGGGGAACCCAAGGGAATCGGTGGATAACAGAAATAAATGCATTCAGAAAAATGATTTGTGGAGGACATGTACACACACACACACACACACCTTTCCAACATGTTTTCTAAATAACCAGTGGAATATATACTAGGGCGAAAAATCATTCACAATCGCAATAAGATCTATATAATTCCTTTTTTGTTTGTTTTTGAGACGGAGTCTCGCTCTGTCACCCCGGCTAGAGTGCAGTGGCGCGATCTCGGCTCACTGCAACCTCCACCTCCTGGGTTCAAGTGAATCTCCTGCCTCAGCCTCCAAAGTAGCTGGGGTTACAGGCACATGCCACCACGCCCGGCTAATTCTTTTGTATTTTTAGTAGAAACAGGGTGTCACCACATTGGCCAGGCTGGTATCGAACTCCTGACCTCAGGTGATCAGCCCGCCTCGGCCTCTGTGTGAGTCACCGTGCCCAGCCATTGGATCTGTATAGTTGCTAAGAGTAAACTTAAGATCTATAAAGGATGTGTAAGAATAAATCCATGAATCTTGTCTGACAGATGAAAGGAAAAACTTTTTAGAAGGAGGTACATGCTACGTCAGAATTGAAAGACGATACTATGTCTGTTTCTTCCAAAAGCGAAATGTACCTCTAAACAAAAAATTATAGATAGATTGTGGGGGTGGGACTCTTTACAAAATGACCCCTCCCAAATGTAAAAATGCATGATAAAAATCCAATAATTAAGGCAGCATGGAGTAGTGTTAAAGTCCATAAATACTCTAATATTAAATTCCTATTTATACTTTAAAATGTATTACATTGTTTAGTATTAAATGATTTTTTTAAAGTAGGGAAAGTGCAGATTATTTAGTAAACATGTTGAGACATTAGTTCTCATAGTTACGAAAAGATGGTAGATACTTGAGATTTACATGTGGAAAAGGAAACTATAAAATCGAAACAAAATGAGGTGATTATTTCTATCACATTGAAGGACCTTTCAGGCATGACCCCCAAGGCAGAAACATCTGACCACATACAAACGTAAAATTCATCGTTAATAAACAACAAAAATGGAGAACCAAACACACACAAAGTTAAAAAGCAGAGGTTGATCTGGAACTATTGGAAACACATGTGACAAAGTATGAATATCCTCACCAAGGGCTGAACTCTTAAAAATCAGAAACCAGGCAGAGGAGAGAGCCTGGGAATTCCACACATGCCTGTGGCTGCAGCATCTGTTTGACTCAAAGAGAAACCTACCATCCAGGATGTCGTCACTTCTTGCGGATTCTGATAAAGGCAGCGGGGGGAGCAGGTGGAAACACATGTGCAAGATGGGGACCCCCACTGGGCTCTGCACAGGGTCCTAAGTGGCCCTGTGGGCTTCTGGTCAGGGAGGGGCAGCTACTTGCAAAGCTGCCCCAGCTGCAGAAACTCTGAGATAACCCCACCCCATTCCCTCCCTTCTTTGCCCCAGGGAATATTCGAGACATGCTCCAGGGGAACAGAAAAGGAAGGAGGGTGGCTCTGAGGTCCTTGCCGGGAATCACCGGCAGCAAGGTGGGGTGGGGTGTTGCGTGCTGCTAACAGCAATAGGCTCTAGATAAAAGGAAAGGGTGAAGTCCTAAAATCTGGGGTGTTTTAGTTATGTATTTCTTTGCTTATTTGTATTTCTTTCTTTTCCTAAAATTTATTTCTGACCTATACAGTAAGTAATCTAGAAACTTAAATTGTTTTGTAAATGTTTGGGTGGCAGCAATTTAAAATATGAATGTATTTGTTTTGTTTACAATGTAGATCCATTAAAAAGACTCGTATTTGCAAGGAAGAAACAATGAAGTTCACAGTCCCAACTTTCTAGATTATAACTCAGCAAAGAGACAAGCCAATTAAGCAACGCTGTCAGCAGCCATATGAAGTTGATGCCCAGTTTTAAGAGAAGGAACAGACTAGCAAAACAAAACACAAAATAAATGAAAAAGAATACAGTCATAAACGGTACCTCTTGATATTTCCAAAACTTACATAATAAAATCCATCTTCATCAATTTCACCAAAAACGGTAATAATATCTCCTGTGCAAAATGTAAGTTCAGCCTGTGGAGATGAAACGTAAAATTAATAGTATTTTTCTATACAAAAGTAGTTGTTTTTTAAAAATAAGTTCTCTATGCTTTCCCTTACTATTTGAGAATTTCTGGTATTCACCGACTCGTTCAAATAAAGGTAGAAGCTAATGAATGGCTCTGCCCACAGTCTTCTCGAAAGTAAGGACAAACCAAGATAATGCCCCCCTAAAAGAAAATGCTGCAGTGCTTTGATTTTGGCCAAAATTCAAGATTATTACCATGTTCTACTGGTAATACATTTTTAAAGCTAGTGAAATAGTTAACTGTAAAAACCTAGAATATTAGGGGAATGTTCTCTGTAGTATAAGGACCATTAAATAAATATCCTTTCACTGAGTATCTTAAAACCTACTCAATTATTAATGAAACATATATTTATTTGTTGAGACAGAATCTCACTGTGTTGCCCAGGCTGGAGAGCAGTGGCAAAACCTCAGCTCACTGCACCCTCCGCCTCTTGGGTTCAAGCAATTCTCCTGCCTCAGGCTCCTGAGCAGCTGGGACTACAGGTGTGTGCCAGCAAGCCTGGTTAATTTTTGTATTTTCCAGAGAGATGGGGTTTTGCCATGTTGCCCAGGCTGGTCTTGAACTCTTGAGCTCAAGCAATCTGCCCACCTCCCAAAGTGCTGGGATTACAGGCGTGAGCCACTGCACCCGGCCTGAACATCACTTTATTCAGCGTCTACTGTGGGCCAGGCTGCAACCCTGAGTCAGGTGGTGTCAAACACGCCTCATGGCCGTCAGGAGTCCAACTGACCCAGCGCATTTCAGTTCACAGTCACCAAGCAGAACATGGAAACAGAAATCTAGATGATATTAACAACCAAACACGTTTTCTTTCTAAATGTAAAAATGAGGGAATATAGTTGGCAAACCAATGGCTTGTCAGAGAGCGCGAAGTACTGCGTAACATGGGTTCACATATGTCTTGTCATCTCAGCTGGTGGCTGCAGAGACTGGAGACCCCATCTCATTTCTGAAGGCAGCGGTTTCAGCCTTCAAGACACCAGGCATCCCAAGCGGTGCCGGGCGACGCAACCTCACCTATCCCTGCCGGGCGACGCAACCTCACCTATCCCTGCTTTCCTCTCTCCTGTTCTGTTCTGTGTGAGGGGCCTACTGCTCCTCACCTATCCCTGCTTTCCTCTCTACTGTTCTGTTCTATGTGAGGGGCCTACTGCTTTACTTTTGTTTGCTGACCACATGTGATGGGCTTTTATTTCTCTCCCAAAGATGGCCCTCAGGTGGCAGCACCATTAGATGTGGATGACAGATTGCTGTCTCTGTCGTGGCACAGGAAAATCTGGGCCACAGGGACAGGGCTCGTCAGGGCTGGCCGTGTCCCTGGGAATCCCATGATTTCTCTCCTGCATGGCCATGTCTGTATCAGCCATCCCTCGGGTTGGCAGCCCTTCCTATGGATGGTTTGGAGAGAAGGAATGAGAAGGTGAACGAACACACGTGGCCTCAGTGTGGTGTACCACGAGGGAAGGGATGGGGTGTGGTTTTGTATCCGTCACGAAGCGCAGTGTTTGGCTGGTACCTCAACATCCACGTTGGGCGAGCTTTCTCTGGGGTCATAGTCATACAGGGCCACCATTCTCCGGGTTGATACTGAATGATGCCTGCCACTTCTTCTGCTTCTCTCTGTTCAAATCACAAGGGGGGAAGAAAGCCATCATGACGTTATTTCAAACTTAGCGGCGTTCCCCCTCCTTCCGTGTCACACAAGGCCAATGCAGCTGCGACCTGGCACCGCTAACAGGGCCACATCTCCTGGGCACTCACACCAGCAAACGTCTCTACTTTGGGTCAGTCGTCCGGGACTCCATAGTCTTATATTTTTGCTATAGTATGGTTTCTCCCCCTTAGAGTAACATAAACATTTTCCTTCCTCCAGTCTGTCCATTAAGCCAGTGAGACTCACATGAAGCACAGGGCTCTCAAACAGCAAATGTAGACGGCTTTGGCCAGCACAGGGAGGCCGTAGCTCGTGAGGCCCTGCACAGTGCACGGTTGTGACCATTGCTCTGGGAAAGCCCCATAGACACAGTTTTAAAAGTGCCTGTTTGTGTAACTGTGGTGGCATGACAAAATCAAGTCATGCTCCCCTAAGCGGAGGCAAAACTAAGGCACCATCCTCAGGAGAAGCATGAATATAAACAGGGATGCCTTCTCCACCCAGCTCTGTGGCTTCCCCCATGCTGCTTCCCCGGCATCCTTCCGCTGAGGTTTAGCAGTGGCCGTGGAGAAGAGCCCAGCTGTGCACAGTCGACTTAGAGGTGCATTCCCACGGCCTGGCTCTGTCTCTGCCACAGATGGGGGCCTGGGTGTCATCCCAGCACACTCAGAAGCATAAGGGGCTGCAGAGGAATTGCCCTAGGCTCTGCCCAGCGTGAGCGCTCCACACAGATAACAGGTGAAAACTCTCAGGACGTAAGGAGGCCTCAGTGGAGAGCCGCAGGACCTGGCCCAATCAGGAAACCCCTGTCAGACTGAAGGTGTGGGGCTGGGAAGGACCTTCCTCCTGGCGAAAGTTGGCATTTGTGTGTTTCTTCTAAACACAGCTACTTTCTGCTTACATTTGATTTGGGAAATTCCAAACATACAGATGAACACCATCAAAGGCAACTATCTTAATGGCAACTAAAGTCAGCAATGTGGCTTTTCAGTGGTTTTCAGCAGGTATAGGGGCCAGTTGTGTAGACCTGCAAAATTCTAGCAATTACTCCCCCTTGGGTTCTGATTACAAGCCACTGCTGTAGTTTACAGGACGCACACAAGCCTCTGTGCACATGTCCTCTGTCGGACCTGCACATGTATGTCTCCTTGCATTATGACCTCACCCAGAGGTTAGTGTTTCTCAGCATGCTTCATGTTACAGGGAATGTTACAAGTATGACTTTGGAAAGGTGGCATAACAACATACATGTACTTCTCGCTGAGGTAGAACTTACATACACTAAGGCTCTTTCTAGCGTGCAGTACTTTACTTTGTGATAAGCACACACGGTCCTGAAACCCCACAACAATCAAGATATACACCGGCCATGGTCCTCTGTAGTCACTTCAGCCCAGGTAACCACGGATCTGTCTCCTGCCCCAGACTTTGGCCCTTTCCAGAATGTCACTGAAAGGGACTCATGCAGAATGTAGCTTTTGAGACAGGCTTCTGTCATTTGGATGATGCCTCTGAGATTCACCCTTGTCACTGGCTGTATCAGCAGTGGCTCTGTTCCATTGCTGAGTAGGCTGCATTGTGTGGGGCACCTTCACTCTATTACTCAGTCACCAGCTAAAAGCACCTGAGTTGTTTCCACATTTTGATGACTGTTGGTCATCAAAACATCAAACATATTCGTGTACAGTTTTTGTGTGTGTGAACATAAGTTTCCCTTTCTTTTGGGTAAGCGTGTAAGAGTGAAGTTGTTGGATTGCATTGTAAGTGCATATATAACTTTACAAGAAACCAGCAAACTGTTTTGCAGAGCGGTGATGCCATTATCCACTTTCACCAGCAGTGCAGAGGCCCATCTGGCACGCTTTGTGCCCACCCTTGCGACGGCCAGTCGTTTTAATCTTAGCCGTTCTAAGTGTGTGTGCATTGGTTTCTCAGGGTGGTTTTAATTCGTATTTCACTGGTGATGTTAAGCATCTTTTCATGTGCTTATTTGCCACCCACATATCATCTTTGGTAAAAGGTCACTTAAATATTTTATACATATTTTTATTGGATTGTTTCCTTACTGATGAGTTTTGAAAAGTCTCTGTGTATTCTGAACACAAGTCCTTTTTCCAATGGGTTACTTGCAAGTATTTTCTGCCAGCTTGTGGCTGTCTTTTTATTCTGCACTTTTCCAGTGCAGAGTATTTAATTTTGGTGAAGCCTAACACTGACTTTTTCCTTTTATGGATCATGTTTTAATGTCCTGTCAAAGAAATCGTTGCCTGATTATTATAAAGTTTTCTCCTGCGTTTTCTTCTGGAGGTATTAGAGTCTTAATTTTTATACTTAAAAGTATGATCCATTTTTATTGAAGTTTTTAATATGGTGAGAGTATGGGTTAAGATTCATTTTTGGCATATGGATGTGCAGTAATGCCAGCGCCAGTTATTGAAAAGAGCACCCTTTCTCCATTGAATTGCCTTTTTACCTTTGTCCAAAATCAGTGGACTCCATATGTATTGGTCTGTTTCTGGACTTCATTCTGCCCCATTAATCTACGTTTCTATCCTTTCTCCAATACCACGTTACCTCAATTAGCTTACCTCTACAGTAGTAAGCTTCCATTAGCTTACGTGAATCTTCCAACCTTCTTGTTCTTGTTGAAAATAGTTTTGGCTATTCCAGTTCCTTTGCCTCTCCATACACATTTTAGAATTAGCTTGTTGAGTCTGTATAAATCCCGGCACAGATTTTGAATGGTCTTGCACTGCATCTGTAGGCTACCTTGCGGACAGCTGACATAACAATATTAAGTCCATGAATATGGTCTCTCTGTCCATTTATTTAGGTATCTGATTTCTTTCCTCAGTGTCTTCTGGTTTTCGTCATACAAATACTGCACATGTTTTGTTAGATTTAATGCTAAGTAGTTCATGTTTTGTTGTGTCATTGTAAATGGCACTACTTTAAAAAATTCTAATTTCTAAATTTTCATTTCTCACATATGGAAATACAACTGATTTTTGTATATTGACCTTGTATCCGTTGAGGTTGCTACACTCCATTTGTTAGTTCTAGGAACTTTTTTATCCTTTGAGATTCCTTGAGATTTTCTAAGTAGATTTCCATGTCATCTGTGAATAGAAAAAGTTGTATTCCTTCCCTTCCCGTCTGTACACCAGGTGTGACTTTCCTTCACCATGTCGCCCTGGTTATGACCCCCAGTATGATGTGGAAAAGGAGTGGTGAGGGCCAAAGTCCTTGTCTGTGCCCAGTCTTAGGAGGATCGCATTCAGCCTTTCACCATTAAGGATGATAGTTTCTGGCGATGGCGGGGGTGGGGCGGGGTGGGGGACACGTAGCTATATCAGGCTAGGTTCCCTTGGCCATCCACATTTAAAAAAATAGAATAAAAAACATTTAATCTAATTGATAATATAAATCAAGTTACCATTCCTTAAAAGAAATTCTTGTATACTTTCTGGGTCTGTGGTGTACAGGGCCTGTATTCTCTTCGAAACAGTCTTAGTCCACTTCGGGAAAGAAGATCTTAACAAAAGTGGATAGGGGGATAAAGGGCTCAAAGATCTTCAATCTCATGGATTTAATGTGGGCGATATATTCACACTAAACCTTGACTATTAGATGTGGATTCTATCTTGAGATGATGCGCTTATTAATGCCAAAAAAGGTTGAAATGTTTTGATTTTGTGATTATCCTTAAAACTATGTATAGTGTTTGAAGCACTGAATTTTGTCTTTGAAGTCTGATTTAGAAGTTAATCAAGTTTTGAAGTATTAAACCTTAAATATGAATGCTATAAAACTGATATCTCTCTACAGCGTTTTAGAAAAAATAAAGGCTTTTTTTGAGACAACAGGGGCTTTTTAAATGAATACATTGTCATTGTACATGGAAAAAAATTTAAAACTCATAAATGTAATGTTGCTTAAAAATCACTGAAAATCGTTTTGCTGCGTTCTCACGGGTGCTTGCAGACTGGCTTAAGATAAATGAAGGAGTTTCATGTCTACCCAAACTAAAGAGAAAAAAGCTTTTGTGCCTCTTGGATAAGCAAAGGTCACCTAAAGAATGAAAGGCACAGCGCTCCCCTGACAACCCACTGAAATTTATTGTAGACAGGCTGATGTTCACACCATATTACCAGAAGGCAGCTAATCATGTGTTTTCTAGGTGTGATAAAGTTTTTGCAAGCAAGATTGTACTTCATCGCCCATTAGATCATCTGTGTCTTCACATTTACGTACGTGTGTCCCTAAAGCACGCAGGAGACTACTGGCAGTCCTGGTTTGGAGAGTGGCTTTTGCCCAAGAAAAATCACTGGTCAACATTTACATGACTTTGGCGTATTTAAATGATGCAACTTGGGGTCCCCTCATCACCACTTGCCTCTCTGAGCAGCAGGCGTTTGGTGCGATAAAACGCACAGGAAAGGTCGAAGAGGGGTTTATGCTTACCTATTTTCTCCACAGGTGTATTCAGGGGCAGAAAGCCCTGTCTGAGAAGCTGATCCATCATCTCCTCGTCATCTGCTTGTATTTCAGAGACCATGTTACAAGGAATAAGGCCAAGCCGGGCACAGGTTTCTCCACGGTAGAATCCATCAGCGTCTTTATCACCATAAACCTAGAGTCGTGGGGAAAAATAAATCAAGCATTGTAATTGATTGGTTCAGAAATACAATAGTCCCACTGACGGTAAGTGAGTCTAGTCGAAAATATATTTTAAATATGGTTTTAAAATACCATAAATCACCTGCGTAGGTTACCCACGTGTGTGCCATAGATGTGTACGTGTAACCCTCGCTCTATGACGGACTCGAGCCAGTTTTTCATCTAGCGTTTGGACAACCTGCCATTCTTCTCATCAGGCAGGGGGTTTGCTTGGATGAATGCATGTATTTAAATTCACGCACATTAAAAGGGTGCGTGATGAGACCCCACTCGACCAAGAAGGACCAAGTAGGCTGCACAAAGCGGTGTTGCTGTCTGCCTGAAATGGGTTCCCACGTAACAAGATAGTGCCACACAGCAGGCATTCCGACCGTTCTCAGATGCCAACTGTCAGGACCCTTGCTGAAACTGCAAACAGGGTTCAAGGCCCTCTGTCTTGCCCCTCTCCTACTGAACAGCACGCTGTCTCTCATTTTCCCTCCTTAAAACTCACAAGGCGCCTCTTCTCTCAGAAGGCTGGATCTCACGGCCTGTAATCCCAGCACTGTGGGAGGCCAGGGCGGGCAGATCCCTTGAGGTCAGGAGTTCGGGACCAGCCTGGCCATCATGGTGAATCCCTGTCTCTACTAAAAATACAAAAGAAAATTAGCTGGGTGTGATGGCGTGTATCTGTGGTCCCAGCTACTCGGGAAGCTAAGGCAGGAGAATCACTTGAACCCGGGAAGCAGAGGTTGCAGTGAGCCGAGATGGTGCCACCGTACGCCAGCCTGGGTGACCGAGCAAGACTCTGTCTCAAGAAAAAAAAAAAAAAAAAAAAAAGCTGGCTATCAAAGGGATAGGAAACAGCCTCCATCAGGCATATTGAAGAACTAAGGCGTGGAACTCCGGCCTCTAGCTACTGATGCTCCCTTCTTCCCTTTTCCCTCCCTTTTCCTCTCCCTCCTTCCTTTCTTCCCTGCCTGCCTGCTGACCGACAAGTGTTGTTTTAAAATTTGGAGCCTGTATATTTTTCTCAACAACATAGGCCCTAATAGAATCCAGAGTTCACAGGACGTATTTGGGTGTTTGTGTGCACACAAACCGGGCAGACGCTGGAGAAGGCACTCTGCAGAGGGCAGGTCCCTGGCCGTCACAGCACCATGCCACCTCCTCCTGTGCCCGGCTCCCCGTGCCTCGCCCACAGCCTGCAGGAGAAGGCGGCTGACGTGTCCCACCCACGACCTGCAGGAGCAGTTGTATCTCTGAGTGGCCAGTCTCCGCCCCCTCGACCCAGACCCGCCTCAGGGGCTGTTGAAGCTGCCCCAGGCAGCCGTCCCGCACCTTGATGATCTGGCCTTCTTTAAAGGGGAGCTCCTCCTCTGCAGCATCTGGGTTTGGGGACATGGTGAGCGGGTCGTAGTCAAAGAGAGCCACAAAGATCCGGGCCGGGAGCTCTTCGGCACCAGGGTCAGTTTCCGACTCTTCATAGAAGTCTGGAGAAAGGCGGTCTCGCCCGTAATCGTCTGAGAGCAAGTGGGGGTGAAGAACAGAGCGGCAGTGAGCCTAACTGAGGAGTGCGCACAGGAAATGCAGCTTTGAAAAGCAGTGAGGATGGCAGCAGTTCCTTGACTTTCGTCTTTTTTGTGTCTTAACATGTAGGCAGAAATAGATCAGGAGGTCTAGCTCAGATGAACTGGAGAAGCATATAACTACACCCACACTCTGTACCTGGCCACACTGCATGTGAAAGCACCGAGGCCTGGGCCTCGGGGGCCTCCCTAGAGAGCACAGGCTGGGGCAGGAGCTGCCACAGTGCCAGGGGCAGGATGGCCCATGCTGGGGAGCCTTCCCAGGACCCACACGCTCTGCAAAATGGAAAGCTAAGCACCACCCACATTTAAAATACATTTGTATGTTAATCAAAGTCCGTGGAGGTGACCAACTGTTCACCTAGGTAAATACGTAACTGGTAACAAACGCATCTTTATTACAGTGAATTAATAATTTCCTGGTGAACTGGGTTTCAACTCTATATACCACCCAGCTTCTAAAAGTGGTTCTTTTGGACTAGAGGAAATGGATACATTCCTAGACACACCCAACCTCCCAGGATTGAATCAGGAAGAAATTGAAACCCTGAATAGACCAATAGTGATGAAATGAATTCACTGCTGAATTCTACCAACATACAAAGAAGAGCTGGTACCAATTCTACTGAAACTATTCCAAAAAAATTGAGGAGGAAGGACTCTGCCCTAACTCATTCTATGAAGCCAACATCACCCTGATACCCAAATCTGACAGACACAACAAAAAGAGAAAACCACAGACTAATATCCCTGATGAACACAGATGCAAAAATCCTCAACAAAATACCAGCAAACTGAATCCAGCAACACATCAAAAAGACAATTCACCATGACCAAGTAGGCTTTATCCCTCAAATGCAAGATTGGTTCAACATACGCAAATCAATAAATATGATTCACCGCATAAACAGGACTAAAACAAAAACCATATGATTATCCCAATAGTGCAGAAAAAGCTTGCAATAAAATCCAACATCCCTTCATGAGTAAAAAAACCCTCAACAATCTAGGCATTGAAAGATGTACCTCAAAATAGTAGGAGGCATCTATGACAAACCCACAGCCAATATCATATTGAACAGGCAAAGGCTGGCAGCATTCACCTTAAGAACTGGAGCAAGGCAAGGATGCCTGCTCTCGCCTTCCTGTTCAACACTGAAGGATGCCTGCTCTCACCCTTTCTGTTCAACACTAGAGTACTAGCCAGAGCAGTCAGGCAAGAGAAAGAAAGGAAAGGCATCCAAATAGGAAATAAGAAGTCAAATTATCTCTCTTCACTGATGATATGATTCTAAACCTAGAAAACCCTGAAGATTCTGCTAAAAGGCTCTTAAACGAATAATTTCAATAAAATTTCAGGGTACAAAATCAGTGTATAAAAATCAGTAGCATTTCTATACACCAATAAATTGTTCAAACTGAGAGCCAAATCAAAAATACAATCACCTTGACAATAGCCACACACACACACACACACACACACAGAAAATATACAGATTACATCTAACTAAGACACGCAGAATATATCTGACCGAGGAGGTGAAAGATCTCTACAAGGAGAACTACAGAACAGCTGAGAGAAGTCATAGATGACATGAACGCTGAAATATTCCACGCTCATGGGTTAGAAGAATAAATATCATTAAAGTAGCCATATTGCCCAACGCAACCTACAGATTCAATGCGATTTTTTAAATTATTATTATACTTTAAGTTCTAGGGTACATGTGCACAATGTGCAAGTTTGTTATGTATGTATACGATTCAATGCTATTTCTATCAAAATTCCATCATCATTTTACGTAGAATTAGGAAAAACTACTCTAAAATTCATATGGAACCAAAAAAGAGCCCAAATAGCTGAAGTAAACTTAAGCAAAAAGAACAAATGGAGGTATCACATTACCTGACTTCAAACTATACTATAAGGCTACAGTCACTATCATAGTGTGGCACTGGTACAAAAACAGACACACAGACTAATGCAACAGACTAGAGAACCAGAACTAAAACCACATGCCTACAAACATCTGATCTTTGACTAAGTTGAGAAAAATAAGCAATGGGGAAAGAACTCCCCATTCAATAAATGCTGCTGGGATAACTGGCTAGTCACATGCAGAAGATTGAAACTGGACTCCTACCTTTTACCATATACAAACATTAACTCAAGACGGATCAAAGATTTAAACATAAGACCTCAAACTATACAAATACTGCAAGGAAACCTAGGAAATGCCATTCTGGACATCAGCCTTGACAAAGAATGTATGGCAAAGACCACAAAAACAATTGCAACACAAACAAAAATTAACATGCATGGCCTAATTACAGAACTTCTGCACAGCAAGAGAAACTATCAAGAGAGTAAATGACACCCTACAGAATGGGAGAAAATATTTGCAAATTGTGCATCTGATAAAGGTCTAGTGTCCAGAATCTGCAAGGAACTTAACAGATCAATAAGCAAAAAATGACTCCATCAGAAAGGGCGGAGGACATGAATAGACGTCTCAAAAGACGACATGCACGCAGATGACAAACCTATGAAAAAATGCTCCACATCACTAATCATCAGAGAAATCCAGAACAAAATCACGACGGGAGACCATCTCACACCATTCAGAACGACAATTAAAAAGTCAAAACATAGACGTTGGGATGGCTGCAAAGAAAAGAAACACTTACAAACGTATATACCATTGGAGGGAATGGAAATTAGTTCAGCCACCGTGGAAAGCAGTTTGGAGATTTCTTGGAGAACTTAAAACGGAACTACCATTTGACCCCGCAGTGCCATTACTGGGTATATACCCAAAGGAAAAGAAGTCGTTTCACCAAAAAGACACAGGCACTCAATACGGTGATCGCAGCACTGTTCACAGTAGCAGGGACATAGAATCAACCCAGATGCCCATCAACAGTGGACTGAATAAAGATGTGGTGCATATACCACATGGAATACTACGCAGCCAGAGAAATGAACAAAATCATGTCACGTGCAGCCACTGGAGACCATCATCCTAAGCAAATTAACACAAGAACAGAGCACCAAATACCTCATGTTCTCACTTATAAGTGGGAGCTAAACATTGGGTCCACATAGACACGAAGATGGGAACAACAGAAACTGGGGACCACTAGACGGTGGAGGAGGGAGGGGGCAAGGGCTGAGAAACTCCTGACAGGGTGCTATGCTATCTGGATGATGGCATCATTTGTACCCCACAGCTCAGCACTCTTCACTATACCCATGTAACAGACCTGCACATGTACCCTGGTGAATCCAAAATAAAAGTCGAAAGTTGATTGTAAAAAGTCAAAACAATTATTTTGGAAATCCTAATACATATGCATATATATACATATGTATCACTGAACATTAGATATATGTGTGCATATATGTATGGAGAGAGAAGGCGGGGGAGAGGGAACCAACAGATAATATTGGTCTGATCCTGGGAGGTGGTCTCAGAACACCGTCACGGAAGCGAGTGAGAAAGACGCCAGCTGGCAGCAGAGAGCGCAGGATTGGGAGAGGCAGCCCAGCGGGAGCTTCGGTCCCAGCACGAGGAACACAGGTGGTGGGACGAGAGGACACAAGTATGTGGAAAAGACAGGACAGGTGGTAGAGAAAGAACCAAACAGATCAGTCTCTTTCACCAGAAAAAAATGAAACACGTAGTCTAAAAACAAAAAGCGTTTTGGCTGCAGGAAACGTTGAATTTTAAAATGTAATAAATTGTTTACACTATTGAGATGTAGAGTCTTTTTTGAATGCCTAATCTAAAATGTAATTTCTGCCAGGGAACAAAACTTTTCCACAGCAGGCTTCATTAATTTCTCCATGCTATTTTGATTTTGTGGATAGTCAGTGAAAAAACCTGATGACGTTTTTTCTGGTTTCAGGTGGTATCCGAGTTCAACAGAATGTGAAGCGTTCCGTGGCCTCCACAGCGGGCACAACTGTGCAGCCCTTTCTCGCACCCAGGGATGATGGTGGAGAACAGCTGTGGCTGTGTGAGAAGGATGTGCTTTCCATTCTGCTGGAGGAACTGAATGACCATGTCAGTGTGATCTAGTGAATGCAGTTCCAGGTGCGGAAAAATGCCGGTGGAGGGGAACCTCTGGCTACAGCGTTTTCCAAGCAAGTTCTCAGCACTTTCCAGCTGAGTTTATGTGGCAAGCTTGTGGCCTCAAAACGTGCAGAGGGGTGAGGGGCTATGGTCAGAGCCTAGAGAGAGTTGGGGGTGGTCGACATCCCCCTTGAAAATCTTTCCAGTCCCTCCTAGAGCCAAGAGTGCGTTTTCTCAGTAAGTGGCTTATAGTCAAGGACCATGATCTGCAAAAACACATCGTTTTGTCTTCAAGTCCAAACTCACATGCACCATGCAACTGGCCACACCACGGGAGGCATCTAGGCAGACACCGCAACACAGAGCTGCCTGAGGCCAGTCCCCCGACGAAGGCTCCTTTCAGAGAACTGCCCAGTGTCACATTGTGTTGGGGGAAGACAGCTGTGGGGTAGAGGTGGGCGGAGCACTTGGAGTTGAACGTATGTGAATAAAGTCGTGTGTTTGCGGTGGCTCCACCGTCCGCTCCTCCAGAGAAGACGCACTGGATGTGTTATGAGCACCGGACCTCGACAGGGAGAGAGCAGCGGCCTCCCTGGAATGTGTCCGTGGAAACTTGGCTTCACTGCAGGCTGGACTGGGCCACTGGGGGTCCCTTGTCCTTGGTGGTGGCAGGCGAGACTGAAAGCAGCACTTACCTGCAGCTGTCCGTCTAACCCTGGGGGGAGTGGGCACTGCCTCCCGTCCTGCTGAGGAAGCGTGCTGGCCCAAGGGGTCTGCTAGGAGGAAGGGTGTGCATATCATGTGGGAGATCAGGGCTCATGCCTGGCCGCCTGGGTGGCCTCCCAAAGCCACCGGTGCCGTGAGAATAAGCACCGTTTTCTACAGGAGAGAGGTTTCCCTCACTACCTGGCCCAGACCGACCGCCCTCCCTGCTACTGTCCATTGTAATTTCTGTGGAGATAAAGGGAATCATCTATTAAACAGAGTTGACAGCTTTTGATTTTTTTTTTTTTTTTCTTGCAGGGAAACCTGAAGAAAAGGCTCTCCTTTTTAAGGGGCAAAGCTTTGTCAATAGAGTTAATTTATTTTTCCTCCCTGAACACGAAGAAAATGTGCTGTACTTTCCTCACTTTGTAGGCTCAGTAGCCAAAATAACAAATAACAAAAAAAATGGGAGACTACAGAGGAGATATTCAGAGTTGATTCCTAAGAATAGAATCCTCTTAAACACAGTGCTTCGGTTTTAGAAGGGTGAATCTGCAGGCCTTCTGTCTGACAGGTCGACAACTAGATAAATGCAAAGACCAAAAATTATAAAGGATAAAACCAAACCTAATTAAGTATATATACGAAGACATCTATCAGCGTTGAGACCTCTTTATGCTAATTGTGTGGTTTAGAATTTATTAGATAGGAAGCTACATAATTTTGTTTTTTAATCATGAAGGACATTTTTTAAATTTTGGAAATCCAGAGAACCTATTATATTATTTTTTGTTGTAGGTCCACTGCTTATTAAAAATAGGAAGTATATGGTTTACAGACTTAATTTCCTCTGAAAAAGAAAAGTAATGCTTTTGAAATGTAGCAGATTTCTAAAATATTGTTCTCTAATATTTTCACAAGAAAAATACAGTTAAGTAAATGAGAACTAGAGGAACATCCTGTCTGTTCAGCTGTCACTGATGTTCATTTCCCAAGGCTCTTTGCCAGGGCCGCCGCCTCAGGTGGGTGATAAGCACCCACCACTTCTGTTTCCTTTTGAAACCATCATAGGTGCTGAGATGTGTGTTTGTGTATAAAGTGTCTGGTTTTTGTTATTTTTATGTGGTTTCCTGGCTGGCTACGTGATAAGAAGTCAGCACAATTAAAGCAAACCTCTCATAGGTTTGTCAGTTAACTCTTTTCCGAGTTATGTTCAGAGGCTTTTTCCTTGTTAAGGTGTTGACATAGATTTGCTCTTTCGCCCAATTTAACAAGTGTCCTCCCAAAATTAAGACACATATGCAGCCTTTGGAACTCCACAGCTGCAGAAAAATCCAGCCAAATTGTCGCCTGCGACTCTGACAGCGAGGGTCACCCTGGCAAGACTGCAGGCCCAGGATTGGTTTTCTTGGACTTCCTGGCTCAAGTGCTGATTTGTCACAGCCCAATTTTCAGTTCTCAGTCCTAGGAGATTGGAAGAGAAGACTCAGCATGGCTCTTCCAAAGGACGTCCTTTCTGAATGGCCACAGCATTAACTTGTCAGTGGCTACCCCATCACCAGGTCATTTCACTCATTAAAGTTACCATCACGTGAAGACTCGAAAACTCACCCTAACCAGAGAGAGAGAAAGAGAGCCTTGAACAGGAGGAGTGGCCTTTTCCCCACCGCGTTTCTCAAGACAGGACATCTCGGACGGGCCATTTAACACGAAAGCCAGGAGAACCTATTTATTAAGCTCCATAGTTCCTCCGGAGGGACACAAAGTGAATGAAGATTTGAGAGACACGCAGTAGGTTTAGAATACCCCGAAAGGAATCTGGGCTCCACTAACCCTGCTAGTTGATCTGTAGTATGACCATCAAGGTTCTCTGAACCTGACTGCATCTTTTATTATTCAGTTAACTGAAAATACTGTTGCCTACGGATCTTTAACACTGCATGGAATTTTTACGGGTTAAAGATAAAAACAATCTAAAAACTGTAAAGATGGAAAAGGAAATTTTTTTTTCTTACTGTTTGAATTGCACAAGGAAGAAAGAGTCTGGCAGGACACAATTTAAAAAATCTATTTGCTTCCTGAAGCCTGTCTTCATTTTGAGTTGACGGAAAAGAAGACCAGTTGCCTTTTAAACTTCAGCTATTTCAGTGAGATTCCAGGTGGCTTTTCAGGGGCCTACACGATCCAGAAGTTATCCTCCCTGAGCCCTGTCATGCCAAACCAAGACGGTTTCTCCTCATCTACTTCTGTGGTATCAGGAGTTCTCCTTGCATGTGTGTGTGTGTGTGTGTGTGTGTGTGTGTGTGTTCACAGAAGCCTGGTTCCTCTATGCTGATGACCAGCTTCCATTATCTTATGCATAATACTTTTTGGAATTCTCCTTGCCATGATTGATTCCAATAATAGAAGTATCCCCCTCCGCGGATTGATGAGGATGGCTAAAACGATAGCTTTCAGCACGGCTGGCTGAATTCCAGAATGTCAGGAAGAGAATGGAAACAGAATGCCCGATGATGGCTCATGAGCAGGGGAGGTGCCCAGATGGATGTGGGGAGCACGCACTTCAGGGGCGCACGCAGCTGCACGGTGTCCCCCAGGACTTAGCTCTGCTGCCCGTGTGTCTTCTGCAGACAGACAGTGTTCCCTCTGGCGGGGCTCACGGACCCCCGAGGCACGCTGACATCCAGCTTCTGCACCTGCCACGGGCTCTGACCCTGAGTGTCCCGGGGAGCCCGTGCCAGGACGAGGGAGGCAACACAAGTGGTCCCTTCAGTGCTTACCCTGTGAAACTCTCCAGGAACAAATCAGCGGGGAGAACATGGATGTAGAAGGCCAATTTGATATTTCAAGAATACTTACAAATAGCTTTCATTTATCTTGTGCTGTTCCTGCCTTCTTTTTTGCCATAAATAACAGAGGGTTCTGTGCTTAGCTGAAAATGCTACTCCTAAAATTGTGTTCATGCTGAGATGGAGTAAGCAGCCACATGCTCCGCAGCTGAAAGACAGAACAGCAACGATGGAGCCACTAACCGATGGATGGGACAGTCACGGGCCGGGACCTCTGAGGACCAGCGCTGCCGCGGGGAAACCTCCGACCCATGTGATCCACCCGTCCTGCAGAGGCTGGGTTCCCTAAAATCTGAAGACAAAACAACAGCAAAGTCATAAGTCTCGCCAGCACTGGGAGCTGAAGAATTCAGTTAGCCAAATCAAGTGGGTTGAGAAGCAGAATCTCTAAAGGCAACTAAACTTAGCTTTTAACTGAAAGGTTAGCTGAATGGCCTGGGAGAGAACAAAGCCGTGCACCAGCACCCACTCTCTACTCGGAGCTGCTGCTGGGCGCATGGTGGGGTGAGGGCAAAAAATTCCTGGTAGGGGGTCTCTTGGTTGCTGCTGCTGGTGCTGAAGACAAATGTTTTGGACCAAAGAGACAATGGCTTGAATACATCTCGCCCCACCTTGGCTCCTTGGAGCACTTGAGCCCCTCCTAGTCTCCACATGCCCCCTCCCAGCTGTCACAAAAGTGGGGAAGACACTGCAGTTCCACCTGTCCTGCTTGGATAAAAGTTGTGTGTGAGGTTTCTCACACACAACTCAAAGACGGAAGTTTCTACATTTTATCAGCTTCAAAACTCAACATTCTACTCCTAATCTGAAGATGCTGGTAACATTCCAGGACTCAGACCAGTCGCCTTTCTGGCTAAGTTCACCTCTAAATTCACCTTTAGATCAGGGTTAGGATTGACTAAAGACAATCACAGCAACACCTTCTTCTTGCTAGTAAGTAAATGGAGTGAGGAAGTTCTCAGGAACACAGGCGTGAACGGCGGGCAGGGAGTCTGGGGATGAGGTATGCCTGCTGCAGAGCCTGCGGTGGGGCTGGGGGGCCGCGGGCTGCGGTGGGCAGCTGAGTCGCCGAGGTACGGATCTCGCACCTCTCCCGGGTGGGCCCATCGCAAGCACACGGCCTCAGACCCAAGGCCTGGCGCCATGTGGATGGCTCACCTGTGTTTTCAATGAAAAGGTCAGCATGACAGGAGCAAATGTTCTGAAAAGAGGACACAATATAGAGATGAATGAAGCCTTCAATGAATCCCTACGCTCAACACCAACAACAAGCCCAGACGGCTGGGCCGGCGGGGAGAAGGCTGATCATGGAAAGTGCGTTCTGGAAACCGTGGGCACAGAAAACAAATGAGAAAAAAACAAAAACTTTGGAAACAATACGCAAAAAAAAAAAAAAAAAAAAAAAAAAAAAAAAAAAAATAGATTTCTTCAATCATTGTTCTTTTTTTTTTGGTTATGGATGAAGGTCAAAAAGCAATGAAAAAAACTCCAAAGTAACAAAAAAAACCCCTTGACAATCCTAGTCGTCATAAATAAATCCCTAAGGATCGCTGTGCACACAAACATGTTGCCAGACTTTCAGAGAATCGCACTTCAGCTAACCCTTAATTAAAATTTAAATTCAGTTGTCCTTTAATTCAAGCAGCCATACTCATTACTGATTCTGGGGGGTGGAAATCATCACTCTAAGCAAAGTAAAGAAATCTTCAGCATGGTCAAAAGGTTGGGAAGCAAATGGGACTTGAGAAAGCAAAAATGCAGGGAAAATGAAGACAGCCGGCAAGAGCGTCCCCAGGGATGGACACCAGGACGAACAGAAAACCAATGAAAGAATGGAACAGATTAGTTTGGCAAGTGGCTGTGGAAAGGAAGTTTAGGTCACACACCAGGGGGCCTTGTGCGACTCTGGGAGGTGGCTTTGCGTGGGGGGCAGCTGCCCTACTGTCGGGCATGGTTACGCTTTTCTTCCAGACACCCCGAAAATCTTGGTGCTCGGCGGGCTCGCCCCAGCCGTGCTTCCTGGGGAGTGGCCTCTCCGGGCTGGGCTGGGGGTCGTCGTTCCTGAGGACGCCACCGGGGCCCACCTGCTCCCCAAAGTCCTCCTCGACGCTGCTCTGCCGGGTCAGCGTCCGCCGCCGGGCCAGCAGCGGCCTCAGGCCCCTCCTGCAGGGACAGTGGCCAGGGCCTGGGCTGCACGTGGCCACGGTGTTTCCAAAGCCAAACCGTGACTCCTCCTCTTCACTCCCACAGTCCAGGCCGCTGTCCGGGCTCCGGGTGGCCGAGCGGCTGAACCGACAGCCCCTGTCTTCCAGAAGGAAATCCTCGGCGTGGGGGACGGTCCCCGAGCCCCTGTGCTTCACCGGGAACCAGGAGCCCCGAGGGGCCTCATCGCCCCTGCAGGGCCGGCCGGGCCTGGTCTCTCTGGCCAGCCCCGTCCTGGCCCTGGGGGACGGCCCTGCACCCTGTTTGTGCAGCAGCCCGCAGCACTCTCCATCCTCTTCCGCTACTTCGGGGATACTGAAAAGTCTCTTCCTGTGGGGCTGGTGGGGAAACTCGGGCTCCCAGAAAGTACCTTCAGAGGTCCTATGCTCAGTGCAGTCCTTACGGGGGTGGCGTGCCAAGAACAGGCGCGGGAAAGACAGTGTGTGGTCAGCATGAAGTGGGGGCCGGGGGAGGAAAGAAAATACAGACAGAATTAGTCCTGGAGGCAGTGAGGGGTGGGAAGCATGCGTCTACTCGGGCCGGGGGCATGCCGTGGAGGGCTCTGGAATGAAAACAGAATGGGTGACGGGGCTGGTGCGGGGTGCAGGCCGAGGCAGAGCACAGGCAGAGCCAGTGGGCCGGGCAGGAGCCAGCACCATGCATCCAGCCAAGGAGAGGGCAGGTCAGATTCCGGCAGCACATCAGGCCCCACAGTGCCCGCGGGACCATTGCTGTGGAGGGTGGGTGTGGCCACGGTGCCAGGGGAGACTGCCCAGTGCTGCGTCCTCAGAAACCCTGAGGGCAGCTGCCACTGGAGGCTGACTGTGACTGGAGACAGTTCACCAGACGGGGAGCCTGACCTGCCCCTGTCCATCCACTGGGCCCGCTTCCCTTCCAGTGCTCAGCACCCTCTGCAGGACTTTCTAGTTAGGCCGATGTGTCACCCTTCTCCCTGCTAAGATACAAGCTGCGTGAAAGCACGCCATCCCCGGCCCCACCAACAGTGCCTGCACACCGTCGTGCAGAGTCTGTGTCAGCGGAGGACTGGAGTCCGCCTGTCTCCTCTGCATCCTGCATTCTGGGATCCCTGAGAGCCGTACCTGAGCCATCATGGTCTCTAGCGGGTGGCACGGGGCTGGCCACACTGGGAGCTGCTTAACCAGTGTCCATGGCTCTTATACTGCCCGTCTGCATGTCACCACTCTCTGCCGGGAACAGCCCTCAACTCACCCTCTACCCGAAGAGCATGAAGGACTCCTGACTGGTCTCTCCTTCGAGGGGGCTTGGCTGACCACCCAGGTAAAGCGTGCCCCTGGGTCCTGGCCATCAGCCCTGGGGATGCTCAGTAGAGATAAGCCACATGGGCACAGAACAGGGCGACTTGTCTGTCCCCCCTCTGGCTGTGGGCCCCTTGATCTCGGGGACCACGTGGGATTTGCCTAACACGGGGTCTGCCATGGGCCTGGGACTTGGCCACAAGCCGGGAGGAGGCATCGGGGCGCACTCTGCAGCTGACAGCTCTCCCTTCACTTTCTGCAGAATCGGGGGCACATGAGCTAATATTGGAGAGAATAAGGACATCAAAAACAAACCATCTTTAGAGTAAAGGCATGGCAACCCCGGGCACTTTCCAAGGCAGGCGGGATGAGTGAACCAGGCCAGTGGGGGCCGAACACCTGCCATGCCCACCAGGGACCCAGCTCTGCCACAGCTTCTCACTGCCACATGGGAACGTGCATGCTGAGTGGCCAGATCTCTGTACCACATCTTGTAATTTCTAAAGAGAATCCAGAAATCCAGACCTGCCTACACAATTTCTTTTTTTTTTTTTTTTTGAGATGGAGTCTCGCTCTATTGCCCAGGCTGGAGTGCAATGGCGCGATCTCGGCTCACTGCAACCTCTGCCTCCCGGGTTCAAGTGATTCTTCTGCCTCAGCCTCTTGAGTAGCTGGGATTACAGGTCTGCACCACCACGCCCAGCTAATTTTTGTATTTTTAGTAGAGACGGGGTTTCACCGTGTTGACCAGGATGTTCTCGATCTCTTGACCCCATGATCTGCCCACCTCGGCCTCCCAAAGTGCTGGGATTACAGGCGTGAGCCACCGCACCCAGCCTCCTACGTGATTTCTAAAAACTGACAACACTCTGTGAATGGGAGAGGGAGGCTGCCCCATCCTGGCCAAGCCCCTGCCCCAGTGATCCCCGTTGCTAAGAGGTGGAGGGGGTGGGGCTCAGCCCAGGAACTTTATGAGGAACTTGCTTGACCCTGGGCCACCTTCTGAGGAGAGAAGGTGACATTATTTCTCTGCTAAGCGATTCCCATGAAGCCCCATCCCAGGCTCTTCCTCCATCAAGAGGAGAGGCATCAGGGGCATGGGAAGACCAGCTGCCCGCCTCACCCGGCCCGACTCATGGGCACTTTTTCAGAGCTCCTGGCCCTGGGGTACACAGAGGGGTCCTGGGGTCAGACTGGACCACTCCGCAAAGGCCAGCGTGAGCCTGCTCCATGGTGTCACCTGGGAGCGGGGACGGAGGAGCTGCCGGGGATAGCACGTGCTGCACCATGCAGGGTTTGCATAGGGATCTGGCATGTTCTTTGGTGACAGGACATCCCCACGGCCCTGCCAGGGGCCTTTGCCAGGAGAACATAAGTCAGTCTTGTCTATGCAAGTAGGCACCGAGTCGGCAGGCCAGATTTGGATGAGCCTTCTGTCCACCATTCAAAATGCACGCCCTGTCTTCCTGGAGAAAGCAGTGCTGGGAGGCTTCGTCCCGGGGAGTTTTCCTCTCCAAGGCCTTTTCCATTTGGAAAACCCACAAAGCTCCTACCCATGGCTTGCTCTTTGTCTGTCTCCCCATTAGGTTGGGACCTGCAGAGGGCACCCCTCGGCCTAGCACAGGGCCTGGTGCGTAGAGCTGGTCATCCCGCACCGCCCTGCAGAGCACATGAACGCAGGAGTCAGACGCTGGCCAGCGGCTGCAGCAGCAGTGGCAAACGTCTCCCCAAGGCCAGGACCAAGGGGAAGCCACGTGGCTGGGAAACCCACCCTCCTTGGCTCTAGGGTGCCTCGAGCTCAATATTCCTGCAGGCAATCTCCCGTCGACCCCTTGCTGATGGCCTCTGCCGGAGCAGAAGGGAGAGGGTCTAGCGGGAGGTGGTCTGAGTAGGTGCATGGAGCCTCCAATCTGCGAGGCCGGTGTGATCAGATGCGGGACAGCCCTCCCTCCACACCCGTCTCCTCCAACCTCACTGTGCTTGACTCCTGCCCACCGCCAGGCAGGGCCACCAGAGTGCCCTCCTTTAAGGAGCTCCCTGCTGACCACAGCGTCCCGACCTCTGCTTTAGATTTAGAGGCTGATTCACGCTCTCTCGGCTGCCGATTCTCTCAAGGTGAGGCTTAAGGCTGCGGAGGCGGGTCGTCTTTGTTCTATCCCCCCACTCCTGTTGCTGGCACAGAGCTGGGTGCCCCCTGGAGGGTGTCAAATGGATTCCTCTAAACTCCTTTACCCAGACCTTTTGGCCAAGAGCAAGACCGGAGTGTAGGTAATTCCCGAATGCAGATTCAATAGTGAGAAAGAAGCGAATCCAAATCCGAGGGCTGCTGGTTGTAGGGCAAGGCCCCTCTGGAGCCTGCCTCACCAGCCCCAGCAAAGGGACGTGGATGGAGCTACTCTGGGGACGGAGTGCAGGGTCCCCCTTCCCCGGCCACTCACCTTGAGGGCATTGTGGGACGTGCCGCTGGGACGCCTCCTTCCCCCATCTTCCAGCTGCATTTCAGAATACAGCTCCTCCTCGTCCTCCTCCATGATGTCTGAGAGGTCAGACCCCCGGCTGCTCTCCGTGTGGTACTCGTCTCCATGGCAACAGTGCGGCTGGGGGCCAAGAAAAGGGGCTACTGAGTGGATGGCTCCTTCCGCATCCTAGAGGAGGCCAGATTGAGCTTGCCAACCCTTTCCCTGCTTTGCTGACTCTCGGGGTTCACAGGCCTAGAGATGGGCACAGGGTGTGTTACTAGTTCTGCAAAGTGAGGCTGGGAGAGGATATACCCACCCTCTCTGTTGAAGTGGCAGAGACAGGATCAGCGCAGGTCTCTCAGCTCCAACAGGTACAGAAACACCTGAGCTCTGGACAAGACAGAAAACCCACTGGGGCTTACAAAACACGTGGGCAGAATGTCCATTTCTGGGCACCCTCAGCTTCTCCAACTTATTGGCTGGACAAAGGCTGCAAACTCTGGTGACAGTGAGGATCAGTGCACGCCAGGCGTACACCGGATCCAGCATTGTGTCAGAGGGGCAGGGGGATAGTGGTAAGGTGGGGTGTATATGCACCATAAAAAGGCACTTCGGTTTTTAAAACATGCCACGTTGTCTAACACACACGCGCAGACACTGGCAGACAGCCTGGCCTGGCAGGAGGTGGACCCGCTGCGCCGCACAGACCGTGTGCTCACTCCAGGCCCAGCTCGGCCTCAGCACGAGATGAAGATTGTGCAGATAGTAGGGGCACTGGGCGGAGGCTGCGGACAGCTTAAAGGCTTCAACAAAAAAAGTGTCTTTAAATGAAGCGGCTACCTGGTAACATGCCAGCTTGGAGACAGCGACAGCCCGGGTGGACTCTCGCAGTGATGGTGCCAGCAGCAGCCGCCGGTTTCCACTCACAGAGAAAGCACCCCGTCTCGTGGTAACGGTATTCAAAGCAAACCTTCGACAACTCAAACTACACGCTCTCATGCACTCAGATTTATGAATGCAATACATCCATAAAGATACTGTGTTTTTGCTACATGGTGTCGATTGGGAACAGTTTATTTTGCGGGGGTGTGGCAAGACAAAAGTATTCAATAGCATTCTGTGACGTATTTATCTTAAAAAAATCTGGCTTCAGTGACTAACCTAGATGAAGATGTGTATGCGTGGGCATCACGGTCAGTTCCTGGCCTGCTGAGGGAGGCTGCATGGCACTGCAGATGGAAGGTTTCTGGCCCCGAGCCCACGGGAGGGAGGATGGGAAGGGCCTCAGCTGGGCAATCTGTAACACCAGCCTCTCAGCTGCACCAGGCCTAACGCTTCCAACCAGGCTCCAAGTGGAAGGCATGAAAGCGAACTGGGTTTAAATGGATGAAAAAGGTGAGGCTGTGTCTAACGAGGCCCCTGGCGAGGGACTTCCTGCACCACAGAACAGTCTCACTTTGTTCAACCCCAGCAGCGAACTAGGGGTCAACTCCTGAGACGGAAGGAGGCGTCTGGCGTTCACCAGATGCTTGAGGTCAGCCGACTCTCCATTCCTGGAATAGTGTTCTAAGCAAAGGTCGCCAGCATTTCAGGGAGATGTCTAGTGACTGGCCGAAGGCACTCAGCAAGTAAACGAGAGGGCTGAGACCAGGGTCCAGGTCTGCCCTTGCCTCTGCTGACAGAGAACATGGCCTTAGAAACTCCACCTGGCGGGTGCCTTCTCCTGGGGGACACGCGGCTTTACCTCCAGTCCTCAGTGGAGAATGCCGGCAGGCAGATGGCCCTCCCTGGGGATAGGGGAGGTGCTGAGCCCCGCATCCAGCAGGCCTGGGGCTATAAATTTCACTTATAGAGAAGCTGAGGTAAAGCCTCCACAAGACAGGATTTTGATCATCACTATAGCAAACTTCAGTCTTGTCACTTGGCAAACCACCTTTTCTCTCACCAAACTAAAAATCACAAATTCCTCTTAAAAGCCTCTTTCCTTAGATTTAATAAGGGTAGAGTTTCAGTGACACGCAGAGCAGGTTCTGTGGGCCTCATGTTCAGCGTGGGCAATGACAGATGTATTAATTCACCTGACTGGGACAGATTTTTTTTTTTTTTTTGAGACCGAGTCTCACCCTGTTGCCCAGACTGGAGTGTGGTGTCACGATCTCGGCTCACTGCAACCTCCACCTCCCAGGTTCAAGCAATTCTCGTGCCTCAGCCTCCTGAGTAGCTGGGATTACAGGGACCTGCCACCACGCCCAGCTAATTTTTATATTTTTAGTGGAGACGGGGTTTCACCATGTTGGCCAGGCTGGTCTCAAACTCCTGGCCTCAAGTGATCCACCCGCCTTGGCCTCCCAAAGTGCTGGGAACACAGGCTTGAGCCACCACACTCAGCCGTGCGTGGCAGTCTTTACACAGTGCGTACCCACATCCAGTCATCAAGACGTACACCTGGAACACAGACGGTCTTTGTCAATGAAACACTTTTAAAAATAGATAAAGATATTATTTATTGGTATAGCGAGCATTTCTCACTGTGGACTGAATGGAAATGTATTTGAAATATTGGGAGAATGGAGGTGATTTTTTCAGAGCAAATGTCTCGGCTACCCTTAGCCTCACTTCTTTCATTCATTCATTCGACAAACATTCATTGGGCACCTACTATGTGTGAAATGCTAGAGATACTATAATAGTCAACTAAAAGTGGAGGCTTCCGCCTGCTAGAACGTCAGTGTCTTGGGGCAGATGGGATAACGCCGGGGTAAGGGTACGTGTGACGGGGCGGGCAGCATGGGGAAGCAGGTGGTCAGGAAATGCTTCCCGGGTTGTAAAACCAGCGGTCTGTGTACCAGCTCAACTTCAGTCACTCCCTGCCACCATCATGATGCGTCACCTAGCCAGATGTCATCCGTATGATTAATGAATGTATTCTTTGAATTGAATCAATATTTAATGTTACTTTTACAGAAAATATCTCAACTGTAAATGGAAAACAAGTGTCACTTGTCATCTAAATGAATACAGCATAAAACAATGCTGCTAAATATTAATGCTTTTTAAATTTTAATAGAAACAGACCTGTTTGCTCTGTTAAAAAAGGAAACAAGCACGACAACGTTAATAGCATGCTTAGCCAGACAGACTTCCTCTACAGGCTCATCAGAAGGACTGGAAGGCCCTTGAAAGTGCAGAGCTGTGTTTCTGCTGCTGTATTTCTACTCTTCTCTAGAAAAGTCATCTCTTGCAGCAGGTGTGGTCATCCAGAGCTGGGCGTCAGCAGTGGTGGCCACCAGCCACGTGTGGCTGTTTACATGTAAACTAATTAGAATGTAAACTAATCTGTAACTAATTTTATAGAAGTAAAAATTCAGGGCCTCAGTCACACTCAGCCCCAGGTGACCACATCTCCAGGGCTCTGTGGCCACCTGGGGCTGTGGCTGCCATAAGACCATGCTGAATGCCAATCTCAAAAACCAGTGGGGATGTGGGTCCCACACCCAGAGAACAAGTGCTCCAGCCTTTCGTCTGGGTTCAAAACCTGAGCAGATTGCAGGGAAGGTAATGATTCACTCCTGGGTAGGTAGAAAACAGGGCACACTGGGAAAGGCATGGAAACAGGTCTTCTGCAGGCCTCGGTTCAATCTAATTCCAGCTCTGTTAGAAGACCATCTGCGTAATCACGGACAAAAATTCTCAATTCTGTGGGCCTCAGTTTCCCTGTACACACAAAATAAGAGCTCACATTTACTGAGAACTTACTACATGCCAGTTGCATTTTGTGTGTCATGCAACACACAGAAAGCCTCATAAACCTGTGCTATCGTGGCAGGTGTTGCTGGCTCCACATTTGCTATGGACTAAGCTGTATTTCCCCACCCCGCCCTATTCAGAGGTTGAAACCTTAACCACCAATGTGACTTTATTTGGAGACAGGCTCTTTAAAAAGGTGATTAAGATTATATGACATCATGATGGTAGGGCCCTAATCCAACAGGACTGTTTTCCTTACAAAAAGAGGACAAGATACCAGGGATGTACAGAGAAAAGGCCACGTGAGGACTCAGGGAGAAGGCACCATCTGCAGGCCTCAGGGAGGCCTCTGGGGAAACCAGCCCTGCTGGTGCCTCGGTCCTGGACTTCCAGCCCCCAGCACTGTGAGAAGCAGACTCGTGCTGTTTGAGCCACCTGATCTGTGGTATTCTGTGATGGCAGCCCCAGCAGACCAGTACAACAGTCAACAGAAATCCTATCTCCAGAACTCACCCAGGGCCCAGCACCAAGAGAATGAATCATCTGTGACCCAAGCAACCAAAACAGATACCTTTCTCTACTGAGATGGCCCCTAAGGTTAGGGAAATAAAAGATACCTGGGGCCGAGGGGTCAAGGCCTGGCTGGCATGGCTGCTCTCGAAATTCCTATGCTGCAAGAAAACCCACACTCTCGCTAAACTCCCCAACAACAGGAGCTGTGGGACTCCTCCTAACTCTCATTTACAACCCAGACCACGCAACTCCAGCTGGGCAGAGGACCGGCCTTACACACACTCTTTTCTGACAAGCGACTGTAGACATGAAGCCGGTTTCAGCTTGAAGAGGCTTAGGCCCATTTTAGCTTAGGCGTTGAGTCCTGGGGTTCACCTTTTGGTGGCAAGAGCCAATTCCACCTCATTCTAACACTAAAACCCCGCCCCAGGTGCGGTGCGCACGGAGGATGCTACAGATACGTCTACTCCCTGCATGTGTGTGTGTGACTCCTCTCGGACGGATGGACAGCTTTTCCCCAACCTGAATGCCTATGGTTCTGTGTAATGTGGACCCTGTGAGGCACAAAAACCACCCTGCCCTTCCCTCTTCAGAGACAGCACCCTCAGCACGCACCAGAGCCTCTCCAATAAAGCTCTCCTTTCTACCACTGAGCCACGCTGGTGGGCTTTTGGATGACACGTCACTGATAAGCCATTCATTGGAATCCAGTTCCTGCCTGGGTGGTGGCCATGCGACCTCAGTCTGCTCAGCGAGATATCATGGGAAGTCCGACTAGAAGGAAGTCTGGCTTCCATTCATCCCTTTTTTCCTTCTTGGGGTTCTCTCATAGGAGGGTGCGATTATTGGAGCTATGGCAGCCACTTTGTAACCATGAGAGAAAGGCCAAAAGAATGGAAGAGACAGAACCCAGACCCCTGACACACTGAGAGCCAAATCCACCTCGCAGCCTCTACTGCAGACTTCCTGTGATGTGGGGTAATTAAACGTCTTTGTCGTCTTAGCCATGATTAGTTGGACATTCCGTTTCTGAATGATTTGGATCTTCCAGATGAAGACCGTCATGGCTGGAGCAGTCAGGGGACTTGCCCACTTGTGGTCTGTAACCAGCCGGGACATAAACCCAGGTCTGAGAGATGCCAGTCCCCCTCTCTGGGTATGGGGCTGTTTTGCTGTGGGAGTGGGTACAGAGGATCTGATATCTGCAGCGTCTTTGAGCTCCCAAGATGGAGCATTCCCCAGGCCCTCGGTTATTTCCAGTTGCTCCTGTTGTCCAAGTTTTGTTCTTTACAGCATCCGAGGGCATTTCCATTAGAATATGCACGATCGGAAATTAGACAGAAACCCCACACTGGCTGAATGTCTTCCTCGTGAGCCCAGCTCTGACGTTTTGCTGTTCCGAAGGACGAACACTGGCCATGTTATTTTGTTTCCCATGATGCCTCCCTAGCACACAGATGTCCAACAAACATCTGCCCAATTAACGGAGGTGAATGAGCGAATGGCAGGTTCTGCCTGAACTGAGCCTAAGCCTACCAGGACCTGCAAAACCACCCCCATGACCAAATACCAGGATGGTGCAGTGGGGGCGGGTGGAAGCCCTGCACCTCGACTTTTTCAATTATCTCCAATGAGGGTATGTGACAGGCATCATCAAACCTAAGCTTAAGAAATCTAGCATGACTTGGGACCCCCAGCTGGGCGTCTCCATCTCTCTAGGGACCCAAGGGTAGCGGGGAAAAGTGCCCACGTCTCTTGATCTCCACGGGGCCTGCTCCGAGCCCATGCCGACCAAGAGGACGGTGTGGGGTCTGGCCCGCACTCACCTGCTTGCCGAGTTCAGAGCCTTTCAGGAAGTCGTCCACCGAGGCGCCCCTCCTCTTGAAGTCTGGGGAGTCGTAGGCGTCCTCCTCATCCGAGGCGGCATACTGCCCTGCGCTGCTTCTCTCTAGGAAGACGCTCCTTTTCTCTAACTTGGAAAGAGAAAGGAGGCACACGGGTGAGGCAGGGCCACCTTCAGCCACACTCAGCCCCACCTGCACTCGCCAAACCTTCCGCCCCTCAGAGCCTGGCCAGGCGCCCCCAACACAGTGCTCTGGGCCCAGCTCTGCCACCCTCTCGCTGCCCCAGACCCACCAGAATCTATTTTTTTTTTTCTTTTTTTTTTTGAGACAGAGTCTCACTCTGTCGCCCAGGCTAGAGTGCAGTGGCATGATCATAGCTCACTGAAACCTCTGACTCCCAGGTTCAAGCGATTCTCCTGCCTCAGCCTCCCAAGTAGCTGGGACTACAGGTGCCCACCACCACGCCTGGCTAATTTTTGTATTTTTAGTAGAGACGGGGTTTCACTATGTTGGTCAGGCCGGTCTCAAACTCCTGAGCTCAGGTGATCCGCCCGCCTCAGCCTCCCAGACTACTGGGATTACAGGCATGAGCCACCGCATCTGGCCTCTTTTTAACCTTTGAGGTAATATTTGGATACAGAGATGACACCTCATTCCCTCCATTGGTCCCCTCTGCCCAGCTTTTTTAAATACTTTGACCAATTCACATTTGTCTGAAACACAGGACTTGGAAAGATTTGCTTCCTCTCCGGCCCCAGGCTTCCCGGGCTTCCCAGGCTTCCCAGGCTTCCCTGCCTTCACAGCCTTCTTGGGGACCTGGAGCAGGAGTGGAGCCGCATCCCACAGGGCAGCTGCTACCCCGTCCTGCCCACGGCCTCCCCAGAAGCACCATCTCCCAAGCCCGGGGCCTGGGCTCCTGCCTGTCAGCCAATCAGAGCCATGGTGAATTCACATATTCTGAAGGGGGGTTTCCTTTACACAAAGGCCACAAATTCATGTTTAGTATTTTTATTAGTGGCCAATGTTGAAAGAATTAGGAAATTTCACAGAAGATTTCCAGTTTTTCAAGCCACGGAGAAGGTGGCTCCCTGCCCAGTGTCACCGTCATCCTCTCTGTCCTCCTAGACACACCTGAGCTGCTGCTCAGCACTGACCTCTCAGGGTGCGTGCCCCGCCTCAGTTTCCCTGGCCTGGCCCTCAGCCCAGAGGAACGCTCACAGGAGGATGGTGTAGGGTCCTGGTGAGACCCCACAGGCTGACCCAGCAGGGCCGAGGGCCCTGACCAGGGCTGTGCTGCCGCCTCAGGTGGAAATGGGCTCAACACAGCAGGAGAGACAAGACTGGGTTCTGGGTGGGGGTGCGGACACACGGTCTGGCTCCCAGCCCCACATCTCCCCTCCTAGCCCTGCACAGGAGGCATTACTCTGCCGGCAGTTTCTCAAAACTTCACGTCCCATGCACGTGTCATCTGGAACATGGCCCTACCACAATCCAAATGCTCTCTCCTGGACCCAGAAGAGTTCAGTTAGCAGGCATGCAAGTACGTACGCAGGGACCTGTATGCCCACATGTGTTTCTACACACAGGTACAGATGTGCATGTGAGGACACATACAGATGCGTGTATCTGTGGGTGCATGTCCATACATGTATAGACACATGTGTGCATGTGTGTGTACATATTTACATGCACACACACACAGAACCTAGGACTCTGCAGCCAGCAAAACCAGGAAGAGCCCGGTTCGGGAAACTGGGTCCTGGCCAACTTCCACCGGACAACTCTCAGATCCCTTGTCGCACACCAAGACCCTTGTCTGGATTTTTCTGAGCCTGCTTTCTAAGCCAGGCAAGTGCCTGGCATTTCCTTAGTTATGTGGCTACATATTCGTAAATAAAAAACACCATTTAACTCAATCAGGATCAGGCACATGACAGAGTCCACCAGCAAAGCTATGGGCTGAGCGTGGCCCCCCTCCCGGCAAGCTGGGATGCGGTCCCCCTCCGTGGGCTGGGGAGATGACAGGGCCCCGTCCCATGGGGCTCGGGGACTGAGGAGTCACTGAAGTGGGAGCCTCAGCCTTACCCTGCTGCTCTCAGCCACCCTCTGTGCAGCCTCCCGGGCCATGGCCTTGGCAACGGTGGTGGACACTGGGGTGCCCTGCGGCTGCGGCAGGATGCGGCTGGGTGAGGGCGACCGCCTTCCGGGGCCTGCGGGCGGCTCCAGCGTGTGCCCATGCACAGGGCCAGGTGCACGGCTCTGCTCCCAGGCCTCGTCCATCCTGGCGTGGGGACCCAGGCGCTCGTCTTTGGTATCGGGGACTCCAGAACTTGCTAATGGCTTTGATTGGGGTGCAGGTCTTGGGTGGGGGGTAGGAGGCACCAGGAGCTCGGGGGGAACGGCAGCAACTGCAGAGTCCACGGACTCGCCCTGGGCGGAGAGGGTCCGCACGGTCACACCCTTGGCCTCCAGGCTCCGCAGCCGCACGAGCTCCACGGCCGTGCTGTCTGCCGTGGGGAAGATGACTTCAGCCACCTGTGGACAAGCAGAGCAGGCTCGCGGGCTGCCTGAGATGAGCCCCGCGGTCCTGCCTGGGGAGCCGGCCAGTCGTCTGCCCAGATGCCTGGTGCAAAGGATCACCCCCAGCAATCTCCAACTCCAACCACCCACCAGATATGGAAGCTCCAGGAAGTCTTGCGGGGAGGGGGCAGGGACAGGTTCACAGACCTCAGGCACCAGGACCCAGTCAGTGGGAGGGGTTCCGTGAGGCCAGTGACGTCAACTGTTTATCTCCCATCCTCTGGACCCATTCTGAGTAGACGCAGCGGCCAGAGAGGGGAGCGAGTGTCAGGTTTAACACTGCCACAGCCGGAGGGGAGAGAGGGGCTCAGGCAGAGGCCAACGTGGGCTTCCAACTGCTGGGAGACAGCAGGGCTGAGGGCTCCTCTGCAGGGGCCAGGGCCCATGCTGGGGGCTTCCTGCCTCAGAGCACAGGAGTCAGCTGGAAGCGGCTCAGGCAACGTGCTGCCTCTGTTTCCAAGTCACCCCTGCTCCCGCCGGGCAGAGCTGGGGACGGCGGCGAGGAGCAGCTGCTTTTCCAAGCCCTCCCTGAGGGCAGACGCTTCTACTTCACCCCAGGCCGGGCTAGGGGGTGGTGTCCGTGGTTCCCTACACCAGGCACCAGGGATATACCCATTTCTTGGAGTCAAGGCCTGGCCACCTGTTAACGTGCAGACCCAGCAGTGTTTCAAGGTGGGACGTGCCTTCGGCCATGGGTATCATCTTGCTAAGACTCAGTTTGTTGAAATGAATAAGGCAGTCATCAGTCAAGAATGCTCTGATACTGGGGGTCCCCTCTCTGGCCCCTGCATTTTTAATACACAGCAGAGCAGGGAAGGGGATGAGTGAGGGGAGGGAGGTGGGGGGAATGCTGGAAATGAGGAAGGGGCCTTGGGGTGGAGTGGGTGGTGCTTAGTATAGTGATGGAGTCTTCGGGGCTGAGGGTGCCTCCAGTGATCAGGGCTGGAGGAGCAGGCCCTGCCTCCTTCACTGAGCAAATACCGGGCCCATCCCAGCTGCACTAGAGCCTAACAAGCTCCCCGCCCCCGCCGGACCCAACGAAAACTCACCCTCTGCCCTTTGGCGTACACGCCGTAGCCGGTAACGTTTGCGCCGTTGGACAGCCCGGAGGGCGTCAGCACGGGTGGTCTCCAGGAGACCCGGATGGTGGCGGGGGTTGCCCCAGCCTGGACAGTGACATCTTGTGGGGGTGCTGGGGGGCCTGGGAGGGGACAGAAGGGAACGGAGGCGTTGAGGGCTCAGCCCTGGCAGGTGAGCCATGACTGGGCTCCGCCCATCTCACCTGAAAACAAGATCATTCAGTAAAGTCACCAGGGAAAAAGAGAAGACAGTGTTGACAGCACATCAGAAACTGTGGTGAGGTGGGAGGGTGGGGCCGGGGTACACTCAGATACCAGGATGCACAGCTGCCCTTTTCCTTTAAATTCGGCATTTAGTCACCATCTTCTGGGAAATGCAAACCTGAACTGTCTGTGGAACCATCTCCTTACCTGTCCTCAGTCTCTGTGACCCGGCAGAGCCACCTCTGCCCAGGGGTCTCAGGCCTGGCCAGGCAGCCACACAATTAGCTCAGAGGGGGCCAATGAGATGCCGGCATTTGGCAGATCAAACAGAAGAGAGATCTTGGCGGAAAGCAATCCCCCATCCCCCTGCCTGCCCTGGTCCTCTCACCTTTCCTTCTCTCTTTTCTCTCCCTCTACCCTCTGCCCTGGACCTCACATGCCCCATCTTACCGCACCATGAAACTGAGCAAAACTGAAGATGAAGAGACCAGGTCTGATGACATCATTGAACCTGAGATTCCATTTCTGCATGTGTGTATACGTGTGTGTGTGTAAATGTGTATGTATGGGTATATGTGTGTATGTGTGCATATGTGTGTATATGTGGGTGTGTTTGTGGATGTGTATGTTCATGTGTACGTGTGTGTGCATGTGTGTATGTGTGTATATGTGTGTGTATAGATGTAAGTGTATGTATGTGTGTAGATGTGTGGGCGTGTGTGTATGCAGGTGTATGTGGATGCATGTGTATGTATATATGTGTTTATGAGTATACGTGTTTGTGGGTGTGTATGTATGTATAAGTGTGTATTTGTGTGTGTCTATATGTGTGTGCGAGTCTGTGGGTCTGTGGGGCTGTCTGTGGGGGTGTGTGTGGGTGTATGTGGGTCTGTGGGGGTGTCGGTGGGGGTGTCTGTGGGTGTGTATTTGTGTATGTGGGTCAGTGGGGGTGTCTGTGGGCCCGTGTGTGGGGGTGTTATGTGTATTTGTGTATGTGGGTCTGTGGGGGTGTCTGTGGGTGTGTGTATATGTACTTGTGTATGTGGGTCTGTGGGGCTGTGTGTATGTGGGGTGTGTGTGAGTATAAGCACATCCATATCTCCCACCAGCTGTGTTACTCTGAAGAACCCCAACCTTGCACCACCATCCCTGGGCATGGCTAACCCTGGCCGTACCTGCACCACCGTCCCTGGGCATGGCTAACCCTGGCCATATCTGCACCACCGTCCCTGGGCATGGCTAACCCTGGCCGTACCTGCACCATCGTCCCTGGGCATGGCTAACCTGGCTGTACCTGCACCACTGTCCCCGGGCATGGCTAACCCTGGCTGTATCTGCACCACCGTCCCCGGGCATGGCTAACCCTGGCCGTACCCAAGACCATGGGGGATGGTACATGGGGTGTGGTTGGACATGAATTCTGAGAAATGCTGACCTATGTGTGATTGTCCCAACTACACCCTCTTCCTCCAACACAGACATGTCCCTCCAGTTTACATCCCACTCTGAGACCTTGTTCCCAGTCACTGGGGTGAGCCTGGGGACCCACCTCTGTGCTAAGGGCTCCTCCTCTACCTGACTCTCTCCATCTCAAAGTCAGTTCCAGGGCAGCCTTTCCTGAAGGCCCCAGGAGATGTGCCCTTTACCTCCTGACTCCCCATGGAGTGCCCGTGTGTGGTGTTTCTCTTTCTTCACCCCCAGCACTCATCAGAATTCATCGCAGGAGGCATCCGTGAAGAGCAGGTGGCCTCATTAGCCCGGCATTCTTGATCAACTCCGGGCAGTTGGGGAGGAAATAAAATGTCGCGTGTAACACAGATGAACTGACCCTGCCTACGTTAGCTGCTACCTGGACATGCCATCCCCCTCAGGCAGCGTCTGTCCCCCCGGACGTGCCGTTCCCCTCAGGCAGCATCTGTCCCACCTACCCCTGACACCACTGCTCTGTCAGGCTCTAGTTAACCAAAGGTTTCATGAATACCAGAGCGGGCAGTGGAGGCTTCCGGAGGTGGGGATGCCGCTGCCCAGTAACTCAGCAGCACTGGGACCCTGGCGAGTCGGAGAGCGAGACGACGAAGGAGGTGTCCACACTCATCCCACCTCCCTGCCGTCTCCCCAGGAAAGGAAGGGGGCACATCACACTCCCCGTTTGAGCAGAGGAAGCAGAAAAGGACCCTGGAGTTTACATCGCGGAGAAAATACCTTCTGTGATGAAACGTGTCTCTTTTATACAAGCCATGTAGGTGTCGTGTGCATCGTATGCATGCTTAGTGGCGCCCGCCTGTAATCCCAACACTTTGAGAGGCTGAGGCAGGCAGATCACAAGGTCAGGAGTTTGAGACCAGCCTGAC
>NW_012102388.1:1478878-1485472 GCF_000951045.1 Mandrillus leucophaeus
AGGCACTTCCAGGCACTATCCCACTCAATGAGTATGTGTCCGGGGGTGCATGTGACACAGAAGATGCAACCATGTTCCCTGGGGGGACTCACTTCCCTCCTGTCTTTTGTAGGATGAGTCTCTTGCTGATGCAAGTACTCAAAGAAAAACTGCCAACATGGTCCCCAACATGCTCCAAGGACTCCTGCGCACGTGCACGCACACACGTCCTGTGCTTCACGGGTGACCTAAGGGATTTTCCAGGGTCATGTTGTCGGGATGGGGATTGCAGCTTCTGCCTGCCCCACCTTCTTTCCCCACGAGCAGGGTGACAACCTGGTGTTCTCGCCCTGGGGGACCCACGGAAGGACACAGGGCTCACCTGCAGGCAACGTGGAGAACTCCACAAAGGCCTCCTTCTTCTCCCTTTGCTCCAGCGGGAGCTGCCACGGCATCTGGTGGGGTTTGGCCAGAACCTTCACCTTATAGGCCATGTTGGGCCTGAGATTGAAGAACTGGTACTTGTACCTGGCGGCCTTGACGATGTCGAACTCCTCCTCGTTGAGGAAGATGACGTGGCTGTAGTTGCTGTTGGTGGGCAGCCAGGAGAGCTGGGCGGAGATCTGCGTGATGTTGTCCACCCGCAGGTGGGAGGGGGCCACCACCACGTCCTTGCCCACCAGCAGCGTGCACTGCAGCGCGTCCGAGCTGCCCCTGCTGGTGACACACTGCACGGAGATGCGGTAGGTGCAGGCTGCCATGTTGAGCTTCTCGATGAGGGCTTTAGTTCTGCTCCCCAGGGAGAGGTTCATGCGCGTCTCCTTGTCCACCAGGACGTTGTAGCTGCTCACGGTTCCCCATCCTGGTGGCACCGCCGGGGGCTCCCAGCCCACAATAACACTTTTGGCGAGTTGTTTGATAAGGGTGATTTTTCTAGGGTAAGGCACGATGTCTTCTCCGATGTCGTCGATGTTCACGTCCAGGGTCCCGGCACTGTTGTCGGTGATGCCCGCGTCCGTATGGGTTGGGGAGTGGAGGTCCAGGATGTGCTCTCCCTCCAGGCCGATGCCGGAATGGTTGATGAAGTTCTGATCCTGCTCGTTCCCCAGCGTGCTTGCCAGCCGCGACTCGTTGTCCTGCACAAAGTCCACGAAGTTGGAGGGCACCAGACCCCTCTGGCCATCGAGGAGCTCTCCTGTTGGGTACAAGGACAGAGTTATCGCTCAGCCAACACAGCAGGGGCCCCGAGACCCCCAGCGTACTCCCACTTCCCCCACCAGGACCATCAGGCAGAGCAACAGGGTTGCCCTAGGGCTCCTCCACTGTTCCCAGGAGTCCATGCTGGGGCCAGCTCCACACCCACCATCTAAAGAGCCAGCTCCTCCAGCCCCATGGCCCAGTCTTCTTTTCTCCATGATATTTATCGCAACCTGAAACCGTCATGTTTGTGTGTCCATGTACCTACACTGACTACCCCCTCCTAACACGAACAATACTCGGGGACAGCAGGGATCTCACGACGACTGAATGCCCAGCCCTAGAGTGACAGCTCGCTCACAACAGTGCACAGGAAAGATATGTTAGAAGGACGAGTCAGTCAACTCAGTGGCTTTTGGAGATTAAGAAAATAAACATCTTACTATGATTTTTGAGTATAAGAATTAAAAGGTGATTTCCTGTCCCCCTTGAAAAGCACTGGGCACATCTTAACGATTCCACAACGTGTCCAATTTGATGTGAAACAAAACTATCAATTGGGTGTCAGAACCACAAGTTGAGTTGCAAAAAAAATGTCCAAGTAGCTCTTGTGGCTAAGAGTGGATGTAGTGGGGACCGCCGTATTTTGTGAAACTATGTGCTTTCTTCATTAGTAGGGCTCACGAGGCTGCTAACAGCAGATGGCCAGAAAATGGAGACGCGTTCAGAGCTTCAAAGATGAAGCAATTTGGATAATCTCCCAGCACAGACCCAGAATGGACCGTTTCCCCCAATTCATCACGAGGCATCCACAGACCCACAGAGAGGGGCTGGGAAATGCCAAGCATTGAATTCTGCGCCCGAAAGACCCTGTGCCTCAGGGGAGCATGTGATGTGTTGTGGGCCAGGCGAAGACATGTCAACCATTTAATTAGTCCTGGATTCTAAAAAAATAAATAAGAAGGACTTGGATTCAGTTCCAAACCTCCACCTAGGGTTTGGGTCTGCAAGAGTCAATCCTTTGCACTGAGGATACACTATTTAAAAATCCTTAGTTTGGAGGAGATGGTGGTGATGACGATGATGGTGGTGGTGATGAGATGGTGATGGTGATTATGAGGATGATTATAATGGTGGTGGTGATAGTGATAGCTACTATTTATTGAACAATCACTGTGTGCTAAGCTCTGTCCTAAGACCTTCATATCTATTACCTCATTTATCCTCATAGACCCTCTATGAGGTGGGTACTATTACTATCTCCATTCTATAGCAGAGAAAGCTGAGGCACAGCCAGGTGAAGGAAATTTCCTGCTGTCACACGGACAATGGAGTCCTGAGTTTTGATCCCTGCCTGCAAAGAGGCTCCTGGAAAGCTTCTGTGGACTCAATGCGTGGCGAGAAAGTTCCAGAGATTTCAACACAGGTTCTCTGGCAGCTGTCTTGGGCACATATCTCTGTGCTTATGTGAAAATCAGTGGTGATAATGTGGACTTATGGGAAGAATTCAAATTGCTTTGCTACCAGTTGTGGTGAGAGTTCTTGGCTGGACAACCCAGAGCCAAGAAGAGCTGCTGGTGAGCGAGTGGTGAGCGAGTGGTGAGCGAGGCAGCTCGCCTGCTGGGCTCCCGCTCACGGACGCCTCTAGAGGCGACACGACCTTACCCCAGTTAAACACCCAGGAAAAGCACCCAGGGCTTCCATTGGCTCTGAGAAAACAGCATGAGGTCACGAAAGAGAAACTAGCTCAGCAAGAAAGATTCCGTCTGCTCAGGGGGAAGAGGAAGAAACCAAGACCACGCTGTTTGTCCAGGGCAGTTGAAATGTGTAGGGAATTAGGGAATCAAACCCTTTAGAACATTGATTTATGAACTGCTGGTGCTGTTACATGTTTATTCTCAAGCTAAAAAGGCAACGAAAGGTGGGGCATTTCAGATGGAGGATTTACATTCCCTGATTTCAAATTTGGAGAGAAGACCTCGAGGGAATGAGCAGGGATGACCTGGGGTCACCCCCTAAGTTAACAACAGTGCCTCTTCCACAGGTGCCAAGGGCTACCTTCCCATGAGATCACCTGCAGCAGAATGAGGCTCTGCCAGGAGGATGCCTCTGGGAGACCCCAAGGGAGCTGGGCTGAAAGACAAGAGCAGGACAGACCCTTCTGGAAGCAGAGGGTCCATCAGCCCCGTGCGTCTGGGAACAGCTGCCAAAAGCTCTGCAGAGATGAGCAGAAAACATCTGTCATGTGTCAGAGGTCAACCTGGAGCTGAACACTGGAAACCCCACTCAGGTTTCTTTCCAGTCATCAAAGAGGGGAAACCTGGTAACTGTGGAGTGGGGAAGGGTCAGAGCGGAGGGCTGGGCAGCCGGGAGTACGGTGGGAGCCCTGCCCGTCTATCAGGGCCCTGGACGAAGTGGTTTGCGGGGTGGACCAGCCCAGCCTACGTCCGTCACAGCCACGTTCCAACAGAGACCTTCATAGAACCCATCCTCATCCATGTCTCCATAGACGTAGAGGTATTTTCCCGCCGTGAGGGGCAGCTCGGCTTCGGGGTTCTCGTTCGGTCCATCGAAGGGGTTGTAGCTGCAGGGAAAACACAGTCACTTCGTTAGAGGCTCTGGAGGACACAGCCCACACCCCTGCCCCCGCAGAACGCCAGGTGGGCACACGGCTTCTCTCCCACTCCTAGGGAATTACAAACCCCCATGATCGTTCGGGGCTGATGAGTTCTCTGTACAGTGGAAATCCAGGCCACTACCGGCTCACACACACAGATTTAATGTAAAAATGCAATTCTGAAACAAAGTTATATGCTCAGAACTCTTTGCATCAGATAACAGGTTTATCATCCTGACATTTTGTTCACGTAACTATACATCTCCCAATTAACAAGCAAATGTGAAGAAAATTAACCCCATAATCTTTCAATAATATAATTTAGTGAAAACAGAATCATATACACTATTTAGCAATCTGCTTATTCTTTCACCTTAAAGATAGCATTCTGTACTTCTACCTCATGAAATACTATTTTTATCATAGCCTTTTAAATGGGTGTAGAGTATTCCACTGAACATATTAATATACTTTATTTAACCAGTTTCCTAATGTTGGGCATTAAGGTTTCTTCTAACTTTTGGCTAATATAGTATTGCATTATATATTCTTATAAACATACTTTTGCACACTTCCACAATTTCTTCCTAATGATAAATCCTAGGAAATATATTTGTTTGGTCAAAGGCACCTACATTTTTAAGGTCTTGGGTGTGGATAGTCAAAATGCTCAGAAAAACAGGTGCATGATTTTACCCTCCCCCACCCCACCCCCAGGAATATGAGAGTATCCATATTCTCCAGTCCTCAGCGTATTGAGATTAATAATTTTCAAAGCCGTGTCCAACTTGGAAAATCAAACACATGAAACAAATTCAGATGAATTGAGGATTTTCTAAATAAAAGGTGAATTAACTAAAAATAACAGTGAGTAACTCATTAAAAATGAAAATAACATTAGAGTTGGAGAAGCTAGCCAGGCACTGTGATATTATAATTATGATATAAAAATGATACGTATCAGTGGCACAACGCTGAGAGGCTATTGCACGCAGACACACAGGGCCACAGTCGGCGGGGCCAGGATGAAGACCCAGGCCCACCCCTCGCTCCCTCAGTCCCGTCCTTGCTGTGTGTGGAGCAGGTCCAGGTGCAGCCATTCACGGAACCCTCAATGCCAGCACAGGGTCAGCGCCGGCTGGTGTCCTCTGAGCCTGGCACATGCTGAGGTGGCTTCCCAGCCAAACAGAGGCCTGGCGCACCACAGACGCCTTCCTTTCCTCATGAGCCTGGTCCAGCGAGGCTATCACATGCGACCTATGATGGCCAACCTCGTGGGTGCGCCTGCGTGGGCCCTGGAGGCCACCCAACCTCGTGGGTGCTCAGGCAGATGCTGCCACGAACTGCATGGATGCAGCCATGGGACACGTCGGGAATGGGGACTCGATTGAGACGGAGGTAGATCAGGGGTCACTCAGCACCGGAGGCAGGGGAAGAGGGACGGGTGATCACAGACAGAAATGGGTCCTTGGGAGCAACGGGAGCCTCCCACATGTGACTGTGGCATCTGCAAGCACAGCAGTGGCCCTGGGCAGCACACTGCAAATGGGTGAACTATGTGGTGAGGACCATCTCACCATACAGCTGACGAAAGGAAAGATGGTGATGAATGTGTCAGCCTCACCCTGGACCTCGGGTGGGAAGGCCCCAGGAGCCCTCAGCAAGGCATTCCTCGTGGCGGAGACTGCGCCGGATGGAAGGGAGGAGATGTGGACACCGAGGCAGCCCCTGCATGGAAGGCGGGCAGAGGCCGCTCGGCACCCAGAGTGAGCGCCCAGGAGGCTTTCGGTTTGCAGAAACGTCTAAGCAGGTGGCTGAATAATGGCAGCAAGAGAAGACACTGATTAGACTCAGGGTGGAAAACACAACCCCCCCTCCCACCTACATCTACCTGCAAAGCTACCTCTCAGGGCTCTGAGGACATCCGGAAATCTCAGAACCTACATCTACCGGCAACGCCACCTCTCAGGGGCTCTGAGGACATCCAGAGAACTCAGTACCTATATCTACCTGCAAAGCCACCTCTCAGTGGCTCTGAGGACATCCAGAGAACTCAGTACCTACATCTACCTGTGAAGCCACCTCTCAGGGACTCTGAGGACATCCAGAGAACTCAGAACCTACATCTACCTGTGAAGCCACCTCTCAGGGGCTCTGAGGACATCCAGAGAACTCAGTACCTACATCTACCTGTGAAGCCACCTCTCAGGGGCTCTGAGGACATCCAGAGAACTCAGAACCTACATCTACCGGCAAAGCCACCTCTCAGGGACTCTGAGGACATCCAGAGAACTCAGAACCTACATTTACCGGCAGCGCCACCTCTCAGGGGCTCTGAGGACATCCAGAGAACTCAGTACCTATATCTACCTGCAAAGCCACCTCTCAGGGGCTCTGAGGACATCCGGAAATCTCAGAACCTACATCTACCTGTGAAGCCACCTCTCAGGGGCTCTGAGGGCATCCAGAGAACTCAGAAACAGCGCTCTCGGGGACCGGCCACTACATGCCCCTCACAATTTGACTTGGTTTGGTTTCAGGGTGGTTGGACAGGAAAAAAAAAGGCATAAATCCATCACCAGTAAAACGGGAATGCCACTGAAAGAGTGAGACAAGGAGAATGTGCGTGGGCCATGGCTGGTGATGGCCGCGGGAGAGGCAGATGTGCAGGCTCGTCGCGTCCCCGCTTCTGGGGCCGTACCAGCCGTGGGTCAGTCCTCGGAGGACATTAGCTCTAGGGCAGCTCCCCCAGAATAAGCCGTGCCCTCTCCACAGAAGTGGCAGGAACACGAGCCCAGTGG
>NW_012102388.1:1485522-1487327 GCF_000951045.1 Mandrillus leucophaeus
TCTCCCAATTAACAAGCAAATGTGAAGAAAATTAACCCCATAATCTTTCAATAATATAATTTAGTGAAAACAAAATCATATACACTATTTAGCAATCTGCTTATTCTTTCACCTTAAAGATAGCATTCTGTACTTCTACCTCATGAAATACTATTTTTATCATAGCCTTTTAAATGGGTGTAGAGTATTCCACTGAACATATTAATATACTTTATTTAACCAGTTTCCTAATGTTGGGCATTAAGGTTTCTTCTAACTTTTGGCTAATATAGTATTGCATTATATATTCTTATAAACATACTTTTGCACACTTCCACAATTTCTTCCTAATGATAAATCCTAGGAAATATATTTGGTCAAAGGCACCTACATTTTTAAGGTCTTGGGTGTGGATAGTCAAAATGCTCAGAAAAACAGGTGCATGATTTTACCCTCCCCCACCCCACCCCCAGGAATATGAGAGTATCCATATTCTCCAGTCCTCAGCGTATTGGGATTCATAATTTTCAAAGCTGTGTCCAACTTGGAAAATCAAACACATGAAACAAATTCAGATGAATTGAGGATTTTCTAAATAAAAGGTGAATTAATTAAAAATAACAGTGAGTAATTCATTAAAAATGAAAATAACATTAGAGTTGGAGAAGCTAGCCAGGCACTGTGATATTATAATTATGATATAAAAATGATACGCATCAGTGGCACAACGCTGAGAGGCTATTGCACCCAGACACACAGGGCCACAGTCGGCGGGGCCAGGATGAAGACTCAGGCCCACCCCTGGCTCCCTCAGTCCCGTCCTTGCTGTGTGTGGAGCAGGTCCAGGCGCAGCCATTCACAGAACCCTCAATGCCAGCACAGGGGCAGCGCCGGCTGGTGTCCTCTGAGCCTGGCACATGCTGAGGTGGCTTCCCAGCCAAACAGAGGCCTGGCGCACCACAGACGCCTTCCTTTCCAATCATGAGCCTGGTCCAGCGAGGTTACCACATGCGACCTGCGATGGCCAACCTCGTGGGTGCGCCTGCGTGTGGGCCCTGGAGGCCACCCAACCTCGTGGGTGCTCAGGCAGATGCTGCCACGAACTGCATGGATGCAGCCATGGGACACGTCGGGAATGGGGACTTGATTGAGACGGAGGTAGATCGGGGTCACTCAGCACCAGAGGCGGGGCAAGAGGGACCGGTGATCACAGACGGAAATGGGTCCTTGGGAGCAACGGGAGCCTCCCACATGTGACCGTGGCATCTGCAAGCACAGCAGTGGCCCTGGGCAGCACACTGCAAATGGGAGAACTGTGTGGTGAGGACCATCTCACCGTACAGCTGACGAAAGGAAGGATGGTGATGAACGTGTCAGCCTCACCCTGGACCTCGGGTGGGAAGGCCCCAGGAGCCCTCAGCAAGGCATTCCTCGTGGCGGAGACTGCGCCAGATGAAAGGGAGGAAACGTGGACACCGAGGCAGCCCCTGCATGGAAGGTGGGGAGAGGCCGCTCGGCACCCAGAGTGAGCGCCCAGGAGGCTTTCGGTTTGCAGAAACGTCTAAGCAGGTGGCTGGATAATGGCAGCAAGAGGAGACACTGATTAGACCCAGAATGGAAAACACAACCCCCCCTCCCACCTACATCTACCTGCAAAGCTACCTCTCAGGGCTCTGAGGACATCCGGAAATCTCAGAACCTACATCTACCAGCAACGCCACCTCTCAGGGGCTCTGAGGACATCCAGAGAACTCAGTACCTACATCTACCTGTGAAGCCACCTCTCAGGGACTCTGAGGACATCCAGAGAACTCAGAACCTACATC
>NW_012102388.1:1487957-1493449 GCF_000951045.1 Mandrillus leucophaeus
AATTTGACTTGGTTTGGTTTCAGGGTGGTTGGACAGGAAAAAAAAAGGCATAAATCCATCACCAGTAAAACGGGAATGCCACTGAAAGAGTGAGATAAGGAGAATGTGCGTGGGCCATGGCTGGTGATGGCCGCGGGAGAGGCAGATGTGCAGGCTCGTCGCGTCCCCGCTTCTGGGGCCGTACCAGCGGTGGGTCAGTCCTCGGAGGACATTAGCTCTAGGGCAGCTCCCCCAGAATAAGCCGTGCCCTCTCCACAGAAGTGGCAGGAACACGAGCCCAGTGGCCCTCTGAGGTTGGCCATCGCAGGTCGCATGTGGTGGCCTCGCTGGACCAGGCTCATGATCGGAAAGGAAGGCGTCTGTGGTGTGCCAGGCCTCTGATTGGCTGGGAAGCCACCTCAGCATGTGCCAGGCTCAGAGGACACCAGCCGGCGCTGCCCCTGTGCTGGCATTGAGGGTTCCGTGAATGGCTGTGCCTGGACCTGCTCCACACACAGCAAGGACAGGACTGAGGGAGCCAGAGGTGGGACTGGGTCTTCATCCTGGCCCCGCCGACTGTGGCCCTGTGTGTCTGCGTGCAATAGCCTCTCAGCGCTGTGATGCTGTCCTCCAGCACCGTGATAGACGAGCGGATGGTGGGCCTGCCCCCACCCGGGTGCAACCAGCATTTGCATCTGCCCGGGCTGGATTCGAACTGAGGAGCCCACAGCCCAGGGCAGCTACCCAGTGCTTCTGCTACCTGAACCTCGGAAATGGGTTTGCATTGGTGAAATTGGCACATTACCAACGAGCAGAACATGATCCACTGATCCTCTTAATGGTTGTTAGAAATAGCTCTCGCTGGAGAAAGCAAAAGGTATTCGAGGTGTACCAACTGGCTTAAATCAAGAGTCACCCCCTTTGCATGAGCAGAGTTTAAGGATCTAGTGAGGGTGGGATCTACACTGAAGCTTGGTCCCTAAACAGATCACGGGGGACTCTGGCTGCCCGATGCCAGCTGAAGGGCAGGGATATCTGCCTCTGAAATACCGTCAGGTCAGCCTGAGGCCAAGCCCGCACTCAGAGCTGCTGGAGCATCTGTGAGACAAAAGGCTGGGTCTTCCCGAGTGTGAGGAAATGGGGGCGAACTGCTGTGTCTTGGGCCTGCTGCCCCTGGCTGATGAATTCCCAAGTGTCCGCCCGCGGGCAGAGTTGGCTGCAGCTTGCTCTCCTTTCAATCAGGTAGTGCAGTCCTGGGGGACCTCTCGTCCCTGCCCATGTCCACCCTGCGGAGGCTCCCGTGGAGGACCTGAGAGGTGTGCGGGACAAAACTGGCTCTCATTACTTCTCAGCGAGCACGAGCACTGAAGGCCCCTGCACGAGCAAGAGCACTGTTATCGCAGCGAGATGCAGCCTGCAGCGCCCGGCAGAGGGTGAGGATGCGGGAGAGCAGGGTGCTGGACACGTCCCCTCTCGCTCTCGGGGGCGGGGACTGGGGCTCTGGACACGTCCCCTCTTGCTTTCGGGGGCGGGGACTGGGGCTCTGGACATGTCCTCTCACTCTCGCTGGCGGGGACTGGGGCTCTGGACGCGTCCCCTCTCACTCTCGGGGGCGGGGACTGGGGCTCTGGACTCGTCCCCTCTCACTCTCGCTGGCGGGAGACTGGGGCTCTGGACACGTCCCCTCTCACTCTCGGGGGTGGGGACTGGGGCTCTGGACACGTCCCCTCTCACTCTCGCTGGCGGGAGACTGGGGCTCTGGACACGTCCCCTCTCACTCTCGCTGGCGGGGACTGGGGCTCTGGACACGTCCCCTCTCACTCTCGGGGGTGGGGACTGGGGCTCTGGACACATCCCCTCTCACTCTCGCTGGCGGGGACTGGGGCTCTGGACACGTCCCCTCTCACTCTCGCTGGCGGGAGACTGGGGCTCTGGACACGTCCCCTCTCACTCTCGCTGGCGGGGACTGGGGCTCTGGACACGTCCCCTCTCACTCTCGCTGGTGGGATGTCCCCTGGAAAGACACACTCATGGCCAAACCCCTGCACCTGTGAACAGGACCTTATCTGGACACAGTCTTTGGGAATGTGATGGACTCGGGTCATACCACAGTGGGGCAGACTCCAATCCAGGGACGGGCATCCTTAAAGGAAGTGGGGAGAACACACAGAAACAGGCACAGGGAGGCGGCCGGGCTGGATGGAGGCAGAGACTGGAGCCACGCAGCTCCAAGCCAGGGCCACTGGGACTCCCGGCAGCCAGAAGAGGCAAGAAAGACCCCTCCTTGGAGCCCTCGGAGGGTGAGAGCCCCCCGATACCCCCATCTCAGACTTCTGCCTCCAGAGTTGGGAGAGGAGAAACCTGTGGTTTCAGGCCACCAGGTTTGTGACCTGCTGTCATGGCAGCCCCGGGAGACTCGCGTGCCACCCAAACTCTCTCCACCGAACTCTGCTCAGCCTCCAGACCAGGCTGAAATCCCACCTTCTTCTCGTGCCCTGGGAGAAGGGAACCTCTCAGCCCCCCGAGTGTTCCCAGACCCAATATCTCATCTGCCCCACTCACAGGGGCTTGGTGGACGCAGAGAGGCCGCACTTACCTATAGCGGGCAACACAGAGGTGGACCTTCCCCGAGTATCTCTGCTTTGAGGTATTGGAATTCCGTTCATTCTCCATCTATGAAAAAGGCAATGGGTGTGCGGGTTATGGAAGCTGGAGGTGTCCCACTCCCTTCCCGCGGCAACGGGAAAGCCCCTCACAGCTTCCTGGGCCCCAGGAGAGACGGCCTGAGACTGTGGCACTCCCAGGAGGCACTGCCACCCGCACCCCCACATGCAAGTCCGGAAAGGAAGGCGGTCCCTCCGTGTGTACCCCTTATCACACAGACCCCTTCTGTGTTTGTGGAGAACCCAGTCCCCAAACAGCAAGGCTCGAAGGCAGGGCCTTCCCCCAGCAGAATTCAGGGCGTGAGACACTCGGGGCGCCAGGCCCTGTGGGGTCCGTGGAAGACACAGCTGCATGCTGTTTTGGGCACTTGGCCCTCCAGGGGCTCAGTCTACGGAAGAGGCCCCCCAGCACCCCACATGCCCAGTGCCTCAGGAGGACGCCATGGGGAGGTGGCGGGAGCTGTCAGGTCCCCCCAGCCCCCACTCTCTCTTCCTGTCTCGGGGTTTGTGGAGTGTGGGGGCTCTACCCAGTGTCTCCTACAGCAATCCTGGGAGTCAGTGGGCGTGGCCTTTTCTCATAGGGGTGGGGGTGAAATTGAGCATGTGTGCGACCCCAGTTATTCCACTGTCACTCTCCCCAGCCAGCGCATTCCCCACACAAGCTGGAACAGTCTTCAAGCAGGAATTAGACCACATCACCCTCTGCCTTAACAGCTTTCAGTGGCTTCACCTCGGACTCAGACAAAAAGCCAAGCGCTGTCCTCTGCCCCGGCCTCAGCTCGTCCCTGCCCCGGCCCCCCTCCAGTCACACCAGCCCCTTCCCATCAATGCGACAGGACAGGACTCGCAGGGCCCGTCCCCGACCTCCACAGGCCCCTCCCGGCCAGCTTGGCATCAACGGCCTCGCTGTGTCATCCTCGCACCCTTCGACGGGATTTGCTTTTCTAAACGCTGCCTCGCCAGTGTTCTCTCTGCTCCCCCTTAGAACAGGGACCTCACCTGTGTTCACAGCGGGGCCCCTACATCCCAGCACATAGTCGGGCCAGGGAATTAACAGGGGCAAAGGGAAGAACCAACCAGAAGGAAGAGAGGGAGGAGGATGGGGAAGGAAACACGGGACAGACTGGCCAACATCCACACCAGACACACATGGCACAGGCAGGCCCGGCGGCCCCTGTGGGACGGGACTCACGTCTGACTCAGATCTGCATCTTGGGCTACCGGATCCCGACAGAAAGGTGGGCTTGGCGGGCAGAGGCTCCGGACTGTCACCAGGCTGTGGAAGGGGCCGGATATATTCACCGATCGCAGAGCCGCCTCCAATAGCGCTCTCCTGACCTGGCCACGAACATTAAAACAAGTTGAAACAAATATACAAATAACATCGTAAAAGTGCATTGGTCACGTGCCTACCCGGGGTACCTTTCCCCTCTTTGACAACAGTCACTGCGTTTCATTTTGGGGTCCACCCGTCTCCCGCTCACCATCTACGTAGGCTGGTGTGACCCCACCCTCAGCTCTGGGCCCGTCCAGCTGGCAGGTTCACCCTGGTGGTAATGCTTCTTTGGGAGCACAGGACGAGGACCGGCCCAGGCAGAGGGAACTAAAGGAGAGTTGATGGCAAAGAGGCTGCTCCTTTCCATGGCTTAAAATTGAGCGGCTGTGAAGCTCTGGGAAGCCGCAAACCTCCTGCACCTGCAAGAGGAGCATTCCGTGAGGACGGCACCTGCTCACAGCGAGAACGAGGGAAAGTGGATCCTGGCGATGGGCTTGGAGCCCCTGGTTCAAGATGTGCCTGAAGCCGCGTCCTGGCTCTTCACCTGCTCCAGGTGACCGACACACTCCTTTTCGCTCACACCAGCGTAGGCTGGCTTTGCTGTCGCTTGTGAACCACTGAGTCCTAACTGGCCAGAGAGGTGGGTTTGTGGCTAAAATATACTCTTGATGAGAGATTTGCAAGGACTGAAATAGTTCTCATTCCATCCTATCCTCCTGGGGTCTCAGGGGCTGCTGAGCCCTGTCCTGGTGGCCTGGAAAGGAGCATTGAGCACCGTGACGAACGCTGCCCTTTAACCAGGATCCAGGTGTGAAACACGATGCGGCTGCTTCCTTCCCAAGCTCTCCGCTACTAGGAATGATGACACCTCCTCCCTGGGGTCCCTGGTCCCTCTGTCGCTGTCTCATCGTAACAGTCACCTCACTGATGAATATGAATTGCTGAGTCCAAATCGGGAAGTATAAAATGATTTAAAAAGCCATCAGGAATGTTCCACTAACGGCTGCCCTAGGAGCCGCCCCTGGTAGGCCCCACAGCTCCAGGCTGCAGTGAGCAGCAGGACAGCACCACCACGGCAGGGAATTGGAACTGGGGCAGCCCTGCCCCGCGGTCCCCTGTGAGAACATCCGATCCTGGAGGGCAGGACCTCGTTTTATTCACTGTAACATGGCTCGGCGTGCAGCAGGTGCGAAGTGAACACTGAACGAGTCAGCTCCCAGAAGCCTCAGAAACCCAGCCGAGAGCAGGGCCTGCTGCCGCTTCTCCAGTTCCAGCTGGCATTGCTGCTTCTCTGCTCCCAGCCACGAGAGTCACCTGGACCAGTGAAACTCGACGGGTGTGGCAGGCTCCACTTGTGGGCAAAAGCCACTTTTCCTCCCCACACAGTGGCCAGGGAACTTTCCGGAGAGGAAACGCTGTCCTCCAGCGTTCCGAGACTGGGGGGGTTTGTGACTGCAGCAGAACGTAGCCTTCCTGCCTGACACCGCAGCCACGGTGAACGGCAGGGGACACCGCAGCCACGGTGAACGGCAGGGGACGGCACAGCCACGGTGAACGGCAGGGGACGGCACAGC
>NW_012102388.1:1493974-1494673 GCF_000951045.1 Mandrillus leucophaeus
CAGCCACGGTGAACGGCAGGGGACGGCACAGCCACGGTGAACGGCAGGGGACGGCACAGCCGATGGAGGTGACGTGAACACAGCAGTCACCTTGTATTCACACTTAACTTATCCGAACCTAACTCTCTAGGGAAACATAATGTAATCCCCATGGAAGCTTCTACCTGCCGCTGTGCCTGAGAAGAGAGGGTGAGATTAGAAACAAAACATGCAGTGCCTTCAAGTGGGGCTGGCTCCCACCGGCCCCTCGAGATGCGAACACCACCCTCTCTCATGATGGGAATGCTTCAGAATACGTATGTTCTAGAAAAATACGGCTCAAAACAATGTTGACTCAAAAAACCCAGCTCCCATACTGGAAGGAAAGCTGGCTGTGCTGAAGGGGGTGCAGGCGGGGATAGGAGAGGCCACGCCTCTCCCCAACGCGCTCCTTCCTGGGAGGTGGCCAGGGACAGTTTGGTCCGTGAGCAACGCCTGCCTCCCATACTGACTGCAGAGCCTCACTGTCAGAGGGGCCTCCTCATACAGGACGCGAGTCCCTTGGTGGCCGCCCCAGCCACAGGCCGGAGGAGCCCTGGGTGAAAGCACAGGTGAGTGACGGCACATCCGCCTGGGACCCCTTCTGTGTCTTGTGGCCAGCCCTGCACCTTCCACCACCCTGTCTCTCAGGTCAGTGTGGGAGGAAGATCTGCAGCAGAT
>NW_012102388.1:1494723-1506131 GCF_000951045.1 Mandrillus leucophaeus
TGGTTTCTTGGCAGCCGCCTTCCAGGACCATCTAGAAGAGCCCAAATCACCGTCCACCTTGTCACCTGGTCTGTACGCAGCGTCTGGTTCAGGGGGATCTGCAGCAGATGAACAGGTAAAAAATACAGATATGAACACAATGGGATGTTATCCGGCCTCAGGAAAGAAGGACACCCAGCCCTTTATGACAACATGAGGGACCTGGAGGACTCTCTGCTATGTGGAATAACCCAGGCACAGAGAGACAAACGTGGCATGGACGGCCCCCACTTACATGCGAAACCTCAACAAGGCCAACTCGAAGAAGCAGAGATCAGAACAGTGGTTACCAGGGGCTGGGCCCGGGGCTGTTGGTTGAAGGGCACAAGATGAATACGCTCTGGGGATCTGCACAGAAACATGAATGCAGCTAAAATGCTGGATTGTAGGCCAGGGCAGCGGCTCACACCTGTAATCCCAGCACTTTGGGAGGCCAAGGCAGGTGGATCACCTGAGGTCAGGGGTTTAAGACCAGCCTGGCCAACATGGTGAAACCCCATCTCTACTGAAAATACAAAACTTAGCCAGGCGTGGTGGCAGGTGCCTGTAATTCCAGCTACTTGGGAGGCTAAGGCAGCAGAATCGCTTGAACCTGGGTGGCGGAGGTTGTAGTGAGCTGAGATCATACCACTGCTCTCCAGCCCGGGCAACAGAGTGAGACTCCATTGCAAAAAAAAAAAAAAAAATGCTGGATTATAGACTTGAAGTTTGCCAAGGAGGCAGATCTTAAGGGTTTTCACCATGAAAAGAAAAGGGAACCACGTGAGGACGTGGATAGGAGGTGGTATGTTAATTAGCTTGGCTGTGGTGATTATTTCGCAACCGATTTATGTTACATAGGATCACGTTGTACACCTTAAATATATATGATTTCTAATTATCCACTATACCTCAAAGTTGGAAAAAATGTACAAAAATAAGTAAACACAGAGGGGGAAAATGTACAAAAATAAGTAAACCCATTCAGAGAGTGAGGGGAGAAAGAATAAAACAAGAGGAGACCCTCAGCAGAGGCGTGGAAGAGGGACCTGCGCTGTCTGCAGGGAGGAGTGTCCTGGTGGGATCGGGGTGGTGTGGAGCAGCTCTCTGGAGGCGCTGGTGTCCGCCACCATAAGTGACATGCACTGTGAGGAGAATGCCAGGGCAATGCCAGGGGAGATGGGCATGGGCCATGCCGGGGGACCCCGGTGGGCGAGGAAAGAGTGATTAAATGAGCTGGGTTCATTAGGAGGGTGCATCCTCCAGACGGTTATTAAACACAAGCCATGGTTCACACCTTCTTCTCTGCCAAGTGGCCCCTGGTTTAGTAAAGGCGTCGTCCCGCTTTGGTTTTTTGGTTTTACTCAGTATGCATTTTCTGCCGTGGTTAATCAGATTCCTTTTTCCATGCTGGCCAATCCCCGTTCCCACCTCCCTGACCCAGGAGCTTTGCAGTGGGTCCCACATTCACGTGCTGTGAGCCTCGGGCTCACCGGGCAGGCCTGCGACTGCTGTTTTCAGAAGGGCCAGCTTGCAAGGTGGGTCCCTGGCCGGTGTCCGGAACTCAGCTTCTGAAATGTCCTCTACACTGGAAGGAAACATCCCCTGAGTGATAAAGGCAGGCCTGGCTTGTGCACACCACACAGCTCACAGTGAACACCTGCTTTCCTTCTGGGAGTCTGGAGCTTCAGTGGGCATGGTGCCCACACAAGCAGCCCCCAGGAAAAGCTCTGGGCCCGAGTCTCAGTGGGTTTCCCAGAGCAGAAGCCGTGCGTTTCTTGTGGCATGGAGCGGCGCTCTGTGTCCCTTTGCGGGAGGGAGGGAGAGAGAGAGCGTGGAGACACGTGCATTCTGTTTTCCCCTGGGAAGAACTGAAACTGTCTTGTTTTCCTCCACCCTTCAGGTTTCACAGCTCAAATGTGGTTTCTTGGCAGCCGCCTTCCAGGACCATCTAGAAGAGCCCAAATCACCGTCCACCTTGTCACCTGGTCTGTACGCAGCGTCTGGTTCAGGGGCTCCCTATGTATCATCTGCCCGCCAGCAGGAGCTCCGCCAGGGGCCCTGTCTGTCTTTCAATGTCACAACCTGGGCAGGGCATGCAGCCCGCGTGTTGTGAGTGCCTGGAGATGAGCGGCAGAGCGCTCAGATCCCGGTCCCTGCCCACTGGCCTTCCACAGCCATGGCCGCTTACCCCAGCCCGTATTCTCCCTGATGCATGGACCAAAAGCGAAGGGTGTGGGAAGGTGCGGGATGAGGGGAGAGGCAGGAGAACGTTTTTTAACAAGACCCAAGTGGCATCTCCTTATTTTAATGATAAAAAGCACCCAAGGTACTTATATATTCTGATAAAAACTAGGGGAAATGTGCAAATTATCTTTTTTACGGAATTCCAAAGTGAGGTTCAGATGCTCATCTCTCCTAATTTTTTTTAAACCAACTTCTTAAACAGGTGGGCAGACCTGGCCATGAAACCTGTCTAACCTCTGCATCCCACTTAACCTTCAGCCGGGACATGGCACCTCCACTGAGCTCTGATTAAAGGACACCTGTGATTGTTCTGCCTGCGACCAAGACTAACCCCCCCAGCACGTACACGGGGGCTTCTCCCCACCCGGCCTCTAAGCAGGACTGTGCTGGGTGAGGGCTCATGTTCACCACTGCCTTTGCTGGAACAGAGGTGCCAAGCACGTCCCAACATCACCAACAGGTTACTGAGATGAGAAGGAAGGGAAACAACTAATGCAGAGAAACGAGCTTCGCAGAGCGTTGGAGTATCCCGCCAAGAAGCCCATGTGGAGTTATCACCAGTGTAGTCTCTGCAGCCAGACTCCTGGGTTCACATCCCAGACTGAGCCTTCATCAGCAGCTGTGTGACCCACGCTAGTGCCTTGGTTTTTCTCGCCTGTAAGATGGGCCCATTTTACAGGTGAGAAAATGTGTGGGTCACACATTTGTGGATGCCCGTGAGGTGCTGGGTGCACCGTGTGCCCCGTGGCTGCGAGCAGCCCTGTTCTCATCCTTCCTACTGTGGTGGTGGGTCCCTGAACCCTCTGCCAGGTGTCACCAAACCGACTTCACCTGCACGCACCCTCGCAGGCCCGGCCAACGGCCATTCTGTCCCCACCACAGCAAGGCGGATGGTCCAGGTGCTTACCTTTGCCGAGGGAGGTGGCTAGGCCATTCACGAACTGCGGGAAAGGCTTGCCGGGGGCCGTGGAGACATCCAGGGGGGCCACCGTGCTGCCACCCAGCAGGTCAATCTTCCCAGCGTGCTGCCGGAACTTCTCCAGGTCCCGGGACAGCAGGTTGAACTGCTCACTTTGAGTCCGGCATTTCTCTTCCAGCTCTCGAACCTTGGACTGCACGGCAGAGGCAGGACAGGGGGTCAGCGGTGGCGCATTTGGTGGTGGAAATGTGTCTGAGCCTGCTCACATGTGTTGTATGTGTGCACATATGCATGTGTGTGCAGGTGTGTGTACACACACGTGTTGTGTCTGTGAAAATGCATGCGTGGTAAGAGTGTGTGCACGTGTCTGTGTGTGCCGTGTGCAGCAGGGGCTGCCTCCCACCTCCACGGGAGAGCAGTGCCTGATAAACCCAGCTTCTCGTGCCACCTGGCTACTGGCCAATGTGAGAAACCACAGGTGCCAAGAAATTCTGCAAACACTCAGCTCCCAGCCAACCGTAGATTGTTCTGGGCTGTGCGTGCAGCCCGGGCACTTTGCAGTTGGCAGGCTTTGCTAGAGCTGTTTGGAACTTGGAGTATGAGGCTGTGATGCGGCCCAGACTCAGGGGAGCAGCTCAGGTGCTGTCCCACGGATGCAAGGATGCAATTCTCATCCAGGGTGCCTGCCCCTTCGGACTGCAGAACACTTAAGAACGCCACTTTGAGCAATAAGGAATCTCTCTGCTACAGTCAGTTAGCAACACTGCTGCATTTGCAGACAACACGAAGACACCTCGGGAGCCCTGGGGAAGGCAAGCGTCTCCCCTGGGGACACATACAGGAAAGGGGTAGCCCAGCAAAGCTCCTTCCTCGGGGCAGGACAGACCTGGGCTGTGTCCAATCTCGGGACATCTCTGACCCTTGTGGGCTTCCTCCCAGGTCAGGGGTACATGGGCAAAGCCCTGCTCCCTGCTCCCCTGGGACTCGAGCTGTGTGTGAGACGCGGTCTCCTGAGATGGGTTTCTGGCCCCCATCACAGAAGGTGCGGGACAGAGGGGTCTACAGAGGACCCACCCTTCCTTTCTCCACCGCGCTGACCGCCCCCCGGCACTACGGTAGCTCCTGGGCTGTTTGTTTCTTGTCGGTGTCCAGGACGACACTGTCAGCCCTGAGTCTCTGCCTTCTGGCTCGTGGGCACACCTTCGACACTCTGCATGGACTCAGCATCGTGCTCAGAGAGCGTTTGCTGAATCAGTGAAAATGGCGAACCCCGAGCTCTGGGTACCACGCTCCTTGTGGGGACGGCTTGTCGGGTCTGCATACAAGGCCGCTTTCTTGCCACTCCTTACTTTAGGACGGCTGGGAAAATCCGTTATGGGATTATTAATGTCATCTCTGGGGCTGACGACAGACACTGGTGTTTCCCCAGTGAAATGTCAGCCGCATGAGGGCAGGCCTCTGTCGGCCTGTTTCCTGCTGCGTCCCGGACCTGAGCGACAGTCCCCACCTCCCCCTCCTCCGCCCCTCCTCTTCATCCATCCTCTCCCCCACTGTCCCTCCACAAGCAGCAGGCTTCTCAGCTCCTTGGTCCAGAATGAAGCACTATTTATGGCTGAGATCATGGATTTCTAAAATAAACCTAACAAATCCAAAGCCTATAATTAATTTCTTTGATTCATTAAAAGAAATCAGCACTATTCTTCTTTAAGAAGCTGAATGGGCTTGGCCAAGCCGGCTGTGTCTACCGAGGAAGGCGTAGAGCTAAAAGCCCAGGGGCTCCCGGGCATGACATGGAAAGCATCAAAGGGAATCCAAGCCCGGGGACAGCTCCTACCCCAAATGCGGGGTCTGCAGGTGGGATGATGACTCAGCTTCCGGGGGCTTGCAGGCACTCTGGTTCTGCTGGATCAGCCCTTAAGACAGAGTGACAGGCCCTGCAGGGCAGCCAGGGTCTTGGCCAGGGAACAGCTGTCACTGCCTGCTGCAGGCAAGGCCTGACCCCAGAGGGCCCTGAGCTCAACTGTGTGAGCCAACAAGCCCCCAGGCACCCACGGGGCACTTGCGGAGCCTTCCTGGGGCGTGGAGGAACAGGAGACGTTTAATAGTCATGCATTCATTCTAACGTGCGACAGAGAACGTGTAACTGGCACATCCATTCCCTGACATCATATCTATGAAAATGACCTAACTAAAATAGGCCGGGCATGGTGGCTTATGCCTGTAATCCCAGACTTTGGGAGGCCGAGGCAGACGAATCACCTGAGCTCAAGAGTTTGAGACTAGCCTGGCCAACATGGTGAAACTCAGTCTCTACTAAAAATACAAAATTAGCCGGGCAGGGTGACACATGCCTGTAGTCCCAGCTACTTGGGAGGCTGAGGCAGGAAAACTGCTTGAACCCGGGAGGCAGAGGTTGTAGTGAGCTGAGATCGAGCCACTGCACTCCAGTTCGGGCAACAAGAGTGAGACTCTGTCTCAAAAAAAAAAAAAAAAAGTGAATAGATTTTTCCTATTACAATCTTGAAATGATAAAATTATAGCAATAAAGAACAGATCAGCAGTTGTCAGGGTTTCGGGTTAGGGGAGGGTGTGACTAGGGAGGGTGTCGTGAGGGAGTTTCTCTGGGTGACAGCAGCGTCTGTACACCTGACGGTGGTGGTGGTAACAAGAATCTGTATATACCACCAAATGCCATACAGCTGTATACGGGGGAAAAAAAAGAGGATATAAACACTGGAGAAAGCAAATAAATTCCCCAGCACACCACAGTGCTGCTCCCACGCCAGCTTCCCGGCTTTGAGAGCACACTCTGGCTACAGAGACGCCACCACCGGGAAGCCGGAAGAGGGGCCGCGGGAACGCTCCCTGCTGTCTTTGTAAATTCCCGTGAACCTAAAATTACTTCAAAATAAAGTTTTCAGAAGTGAAGGGATTTTAAACAACAGGGACTAAGAATATAGGCAGCATGCAGAGACGGTGAAAATAATGAAAGGTACCACGTGAACAGCCAACCTTTGGGGACGTTACACCCCATCGAGGGGGTTAAGGGCGGCTGAGGTCGCAGGGGCCTAAAGCGAGTTCTGCACCTGATGCACACCTATGTGGTGGCCGGCGGGCTGCGGGCTGCCTGCTTTGGTTGCAGGAGGGCGGGTTGGGTGCAACACAGAGGGAAGAGGTCAGGCTGTCTGCTCTCACATGGTTCCATAGGACTCCCAGAAATGACGGGGGCTGGGGGGCCAAGGATGAGGGTGAGCCAAGCAGCAGCTGCAGGCTCTCTGTGGTTTGGTCCCCAGGGCCTGGCAGGGCCACTCCCACGCCTGTGTCCTGTGTGGGCCACAGTGGCACTTCCCAAGGTCAGACCCTTGGCCTGGCCCATCAGTCCATCCTCAACCCCTAGTTCAGGACTTGGCACAGCATGGGCATTTAACAGATACTCGATGGATCACAATAAGCTGTGGGTAAATGGATCCATGCACAGGAAGTGCGGAGTACCCTCAAGTTAGAGATGAACCAGGTCACCTCTGTCCAAGGGAGACAGAAAACAGATGGAGGAGCAGCCACCGGGTGGCTCACCAAGGAACCCCAAGACCTCTGCACAGCGGCCGGTGGGGTTCAAGGAGGGCCGCCACCAGCCTACCGAGGGGCCTGCGTCTTCTGTGCACAGAACGGGGCCTGGAGCGCAGACTCACAGGATACCTACAGCTGAGGGTTCCCCGTGGGAGAGGGAACCTGGCCCTGATGAACACCCAGGCCTGCGATGGCACAGTGCGTGACCACGGGTGAGGAGAGGCCACACCACCCAGGTCTGCACGAGTGCCTGAACCCCAGAGCCACAGCCTCAGAGACCCCTGCAGGGCCAGACACGCCTTCCCTCTGCGGCCGAGGCTTGGGGTGACTGGACAATGAGCTGAAGGAGGAGGGGTGGGAAAGGGCTCAAGCCTGAGCATCCCCCAGCTCGGGGCAGTGGATGAAAGGCCAGGCAGGAAGCCCTGGGGCCAGAGTGCCTGTGAGCAGCCAGGGCAGCGCCCGGCAGAGGTTAGTCCCGTCCTCTGTGAAACAGCCATGATGACAGAGCCTGTTTCTAGGATGAGCATGAGGGCAGAATGCGTCAACACGGGCTTAGTGCTCCAAAAAGGGCAGCAGATGGAATGCTGGGCACATGGAACTGCCGTTGGCAGCGGTGGCGGCGCTCGCAGGAGCAGCTGCAATCACGGTGGCAGTGTTGGTATTGATTAGCCGTACCAGTATCAGTGGTACTGGTATTTTTATTTCCTGCAGTAGTAGCAGCCTTGCTTTGGTATGAAAGAGCATTAGCAGCAGTGGTAGCAACAGTAGTGTTTTTTGTAGGAATCGCATGGGTGTGAGCAGTGGTATAGTAACAGTGATGTTGGTATTAGTATTCATAGCAGCACAGTATTAGCAGCAGCAGCAGCAGCAGCAGCATTGGTATTATTCGTACTAGTCGCAGCAGTATCATTATTACGACCTGCAAGTGTACTGGTGTTATCCTTCACAGTAACAGTTTGGCGTTAGTATTAGTAGCAGCAGCAGATGCAGTATTAGCAGCAGCAACAGCAGGGATACTGGTATTCTCAGCAGAGTAGCAGCCAGCCACTGTCCTTGCTTCCCCTACAGGTTCCCCAGGGCCTGGCACCAGGGACATCCACCGCGTTCTGAGGGGTGTTGGGAGCAGGAGGCCCACGGGCAGCAGTGACGGGGGAGGCCCAGCTTGCCTGAGCCCCCTCCCACAGTCCCCTCGCCCACCTGGGTTCACTGCACAGGAGATTCCATACCCTCCTGTGACACAAAGTCACTCCGTTCTTGAAGCCTAAGAAACGCCCCCAGGCTCCCAGCTGCCGCCTCCTCCCGGACGGTGTTTCTCCTCCAAGGGGTCAGCAGATAGGGCCAGTGGTTCCCCATTCACAAGGGACCCATCCCCAGGACCCAGACACCTCCCGCCAGGCTCCACCTATGACACTGGGGGTCACATTTCAAAGGGGCCGGTGCCTCGGCCGGGTGCAGCCCACCAAAGGCAAAGCTAAAGCTTCCGGTTTCCCAGGATCAGCAGGGCACCATCCCCTCCACATCTCCTGTTGAAATGTGACCTCCAGTGTTGGATGCGGGGCCCGGCAGGAGGTGTCTGGGTTCTGGGGGTGGATCCCTCATGAACAGCTTGGCGCTGTCCTTACCATAATGAGCAGGCTAAGTTCACACAAGGTCTAGGTGTTGAAAAGAGCCTGGCACCTCCCATACCCTCCTGCTCTCAGCACACGACACGCCTGCTCCCCCTTCACCTTCTGCCATGATTGTAAGCTTCCCAAGGCCTCCTCAGAAGCCAGCACGCCGTCTGTACAGCCTGCAGGACCATCAGCCAGTGACTCCTTCATAAACTACCTTCACAAATGGCCCAGCCTCAGGCATTCCTTTAGAGCCAGAACGGCCTGACACACCCAGGGAATTTTCAGTTTACCGGAAAAGCTCACATTTTAAACACTGGTGAGCATTTAAAGGCTCAGCAGCAGCCTGGGCTGACAGGCACGTCTAGAGACGGCTGTGGCTGCTGGCCGTGGTGCTGCTCTGCACGACAGCATGGTGGCACTCCCACATCACCAGGTTGGGTGTGTGGGGGGCCAGGTTGGGATCAAATGTCCTCCTGGCCCTGTAGATGCCCCCAGTTGTACCCACATAAGCCTCCGACCCACAGGACAATCCCTCAGTTGCTCCCGGGCCTGGGGGACTCTGGAACCTAGAATTTGCAACCCTCTGGGTGCCTACATCCACCTGGGCATTGAGCACGTACTTACAGACAAGCTGTGCAATGCGTTGCCATAATTGAGAATCCCCCCCCAGGGTTGGCCAGTGCAGACACCAGGAAGGCTGCGCTGCCACAAGCCTGGAGACTGCTGCTCCAAGGGTGCCTGCCTGACTGCGTCTCCACTGAGGCCCCAGGCACGCTACTCGGCATGACCAGTATCAGGAAAAATACACAGTAAAATTATTGGCTTTTCCCTAAGCATAAGGGATGGGAGGAACGGGCATTCGTTGGTTAAAGTGAAGGTATGTCACCCAGCTCACACATCTTAGCACTGCCCCACCTTTGAACGAGCAGGGCGTAGACTAGTGAAGCCCTGCTCCTGCCGTCTCGGGGACGGTGCTCAGAGCTGGGTCTCTAGCCGGTCCTGTGTGCGGACACTGATTGGAGGAGTCTGGTTGCCCCCGCCCCTGTCCAGCTGACATGCTTTCCCCGAATGAGCGCCGTGGGGCCAACGTACAAGCACCCTCCTCGCAGTGCAGAGCGCTGGCACCACGTGGAGCTCACAGGCCAAGCATGGAATGTACCCTCTCGTGCCTGCTTGTCCAAAAGTACGTGCTCAGTAAATGCTTGTCTGATGGGAGAATCTGCTGTGAGACTCGCTTTCCTTGTAACCTACACTGAAGGTGTGGAACAGGGGCACAGCCTCCCCCACCTCAAAGTCCTACCAAGGAGAACCTAAGAGTCGTGCCCGTCCACACCCAGCTTGTTTGCAACCTTTCCTTTCAGCTCCTCGCCTGAGCACAACTCCCTGGCTTCTTGGCAGCAGCCGAAGGCTCTCATGACTGCCAGGGGGGTCCCTGCTGGGGCTAAGAGCTTCCAATTGCCTGTGGGGAGGAATTGCCAGCAGGAGCCACTTCCAAAGCGTGCTGAGAGAAAAGAGCAACCCGTGGTCCTACCCCAGGCAGGCACATTTACACCTCAATATTTATTTCCGGATACAGAATGCTGTCCTATCTGGGTTTGGGACTGGGTCTGGGTGTCACCCTGGCTGCAGGGATGCAGGGACACACCCAACCACATGGTGCTGGCTCCTCCCCATCCCGAGGCCACCTGCAGGCGCTAGGGCCTGCAGGGCACTGCTCAGAAGCAACTGAGTCCAGACCAGGCAGGAACAGATGGCACAGTCATCAGGCAAATCAACTATAATTGGAACAAACAGCAGAGGCTTGCAAATGTGGATGTGGCTATTTCTAAAGACAAGGGGGAAGCATCCAAAGACGCCCCCGCAGCTCTCCCGGCTCCTGGCTCAGTGCCCTCCTCCGGCTTCCCGGCCTCTGTGAAGAGGGGTGATAAGCAGGCACTGTGCTGGCGGCTGGCATCCAAACGGGTGGTTCTGAGAGCAAGGGGCCCGATGCATAATCACTCCAGAATCACAGGCAGAACCCAGGGACGGGCCAGGCTCACTGGGTCGTTTGACTTAGTGTCAGAGGCATTCAAACCACAGCGACTCCATCTTGAATAGGGGCTGGGAAAGATGAGGCTGAGACCTACTGGGCTGCATTCCCAGATGGTGAAGGTGTTCTGAGTCACAGGATGAGATAGGAGGTCAGCACAAGATACAGGTCACAAAGACCCTGCTGATAAAACAGGATGCAGTAAAGGAGCCACCAAGACCCACCAAAACCAAGATGGCAATGAGAGTGACCTCTGGTCATCCTCACAGCACATTGTGCGCTCATTACAATGCGTTGGCTGCTAAAAGACACTCCCCCCAGCGCCATGACAGCTTACCGATGCCATGGCAACATCAGGAAGTTACCCTACATGGTCTGAAAAGAGTGGAGCCCTCAGTTCTGGGAACTGCCCACCCCTTCCCCCCCACAAAAACTCCTGAACCATCTATGCCTTGTTCAGCACATAATCAAGAAATAACTACGAATAGCCCACACTGCTGCTCTGCCTACAGAGTGGCCATCCGTTCGCTGCTTTACTTCTCTCACATACTGGCTTTCCCTTTCCTCTATGGACTCACCCAAATTCTTTCCTGTGCAAGCTCCAAGAACCTTCTCCTGGGGTCTGGAAGGAGGCTGCTTTCCAGTAACATCAGGAACAATGTGGAAACGAATTGTCCCCTGTGCTGTCTTTATGTGATTTCATTGCTCACTGGCTGAATACCTACTACGTGCCAGGCCCTCTGTGATTTCATTGTTCACTGGCTGAATACCCACTATGTGCCCAGGCCCTCTGTGATTTCATTGTTCACTGGCTGAATACCCACTACGTGCCAGGCCCTATGTGATTTCATTGCTCACCGGCTGAATACCTACTACGTGCCAGGCCCTCTGTGATTTCATTGTTCACTGGCTGAATACCTACTATGTGCCAGGCCCTATGTGATTTCATTGCTCACTGGCTGAATACCCACTATGTGCCAGGCCCTATGTGATTTCATTGATCATCTGCTGAATA
>NW_012102388.1:1506666-1524776 GCF_000951045.1 Mandrillus leucophaeus
GGGCAGCAGGACCTACCCAGGTCTCTCCAGCTGCTGTCTCTGAGTCTCTCTGCCCAGGGCCCACCTGAGCCCAAGCCTGCACCCTCACTCACCCACACATCCCCCCCAACACACTCACTGGCCCAGGGGTCACCCAGCCTCTGAACAAGAGCCAGGCAGGGCTGGTTCCCTGCAGGCCGAGCAGGTCGAGCAGGCCCAGCACCTGGGACCACAGCCCTTTACCTTCAGGGGCCCACAGACATGGTTCCACTTTAGTTTCCTTTAAAATCGGAAAAGAAGTGAAAAAGGGTGGTAAATACATAATGCATCCAACCTGGGTAATACTCATCTTTATTCCACCCTAGATGCAAAATACAACTGTGAGGATTATTTTATGGAGGAAGGGATGACCCCTAAAGGCAAAGGCCCACAGCCCACAATCGTCCACTGTGGGCCTGAGGCCAGACCCCTGTGGGGAGGTGGACCCCAGCCTGTTCGGGAAGCAAGCACGCTGGCCACCCTGGAAGTCTCCCAGGGAGGAAAGAGGGCTGCTCAGGAAAAATAGCCGGGCTCCTCTGAGGCCAAGACGAACCAGGGCTGACGTCATCTGCGGTTCGATGCCTCACTCCAGGAGGAGATACCCAAGGCACTGTGGAGAGGAGAGGGACTCCCACGAGGGTGCCCTGAAGAATCACCACAGAGCTGCCGACACGCACATGTCAGGCCTCTGAGCCCAAGCCAAGCATCGCATCCCCTGGGACTTGCACGTGTATATATACACGCCCAGATGGCCTGAAGTAACTGAAGAATCACAAAAGAAGTGAAAATGCCCTGCCTCGCTTTAACCGATGACATTCCACCACAAAAGAAGTGAAAATGGCCGGTCCTTGCCTTAAGTGATGACATTATCTTGTGAAATTCCTCTTCCTGGGTCATCCTGGCTCAAAAAGCTCCCCCACTGAGCACCTTGTGACCCCCACTCCTGCCCGCCATAGAACAAACCCCCTTTGACTGTAATTTTCCTTTACCTACCCAAATCCTATAAAATAGCCCCACCCTTATCTCCCTTCGCTGACTCTTTTTTCAGACTCGGCCCACCTGCACCCAGGTGACTAAAAGCTTTATTGCTCACACAAAGCCTGTTTGGTGGTCTCTTCACACAGACACGCATGACAGCACACGCCAAACACACAGCACTGGCGCCGGCTCCTCACAATGTTCCCCTGACCAGGAAGCCCAGATCCCCATCTCTCAGCCCAGCCACATGGTGACAAGCACGCCAGCCCCTAGACTTTCCTCAAAGCACCTGAGAGGCTGTTACCAGGCTGACTTCCTGCCTTCAGGGCCTGGCCCTGGCACTTGGGAGCTGTGTGTCCTCGGGTAAGTGGCTCATTGTCTCTGTGCCCATTGCCTAATCAGCAAAATGAGGTGACAGAGAACCTCAGGCAGCGGTTTCAGGGGTTAAATATGACTGTACCTCTCAACGGCCTGGGGTAAAGCGACTTCCTGCATTCCTACCCCTTGCTACTGCTGAACACCCAGGGAAAAAAATCAGTGGGTGAAGGCGGCATGGCTGGTGCTCCCTCAGTCTGGAGCTGCCAGCACTGACTTACGATTCAGCCTACAGGCAGGACCAGGGCCGCCGTCCCCTCTGCCCCCACCCAGCATCCACAGGGAGGTCAGAGTCGAGCTGATGGGAGGCTGTGCTGTACAGAAGCCCATCGAAGGCCTGGATTCCGGAGCCAGACTCCTGGGGCTTGAATGGGATTCTGCTCATGACTGTCTGAGACCCTCGGGCAGGTCATTCATTAACCTGCCTGTGCCTTGGCTTCCCCCAGACATGAAGAAGATCAAGCAAAATGGGCATTATCTTGTAGATGTCTCAATGTGTCTCCGACGCACTCTCAGGACAGGGCCCAGCACAGGGCACCTGTTCGAGGTGGTGGTGCTGCTCTCAGAGTTTTCTTTTGCTTCTCTGTTTTGATTCGACTCTAAGTGCCAAAGAAATTACACAACTCCTAGTAGCTGGAATCTCCCTGCTCTCAGGTTCTTAGGTTTACAAAAAGAGCTGTCTTGACAGGCAAGTTCCTGAAAACCTCTGTTCTATGTTTAAATCCTGATGCACATCTTTGCTAAACCCCAAAACCAGCCCAGGGTACTCCTTGGGCCTCAGGACTTCACGCAGCGCGACCAAGAAAAAAGACACTTCCCCGCTGCCACCAAAACCTCCTGGCCATTCATTCTTTAGAGAACAAGGCCTAGAAGTGTCCCTGGTACTGGAGTTGTGTCTACGGGTACCATGAAAGGAAAATAAATCTCAGGACCCCACAATCATGAAGCCAAAGGGAAGCATCAAGCTGGGAACTGTGTCAGCAAACCTGCCTTTCATTTTATTTCTAAATAAGATAGCTGCAAAGATTAAAAAGCTACAAAGCTCCCTCACAATTTGCGTACAAAGAGATCCCTTGTGGGCCTCCAGATCTTTCCCCTAAAACAGTTCTGTTGAATTTCACCCAGGCAATGTAAATGGATCATTTATCTCCACAGGGGTGGGACAAAAGAACTCAGCTCCTAACCCTCTGCTCGCCCGAGACAAATGTGTATCTGGCTGTTTCTTCTGCCCTATTATTTATGCAAAAATGCAGACTCACTGAGCCAGACTAAGGCGTAAATGATTATTCCTCTGCCTCCTTCTCACATGGAAATTGTGTATTCAGTGAAGGCCTCATCAGAGACTCAAAAGAATGCAACCCGTTGTCTCTTCTCTACCTATTGAAACCACCATTGCAAAGTTATAACTGAGACAGTGAAAGAGATCTGACCTAACTCCCTCCTGCTTCTAACCTCCAAGCTGTCCTTGTTCACTCCTGGGTGTAGGCTGAATGAACTCTGTGAGGAGCTTAGTGTCTAGTTTAGCTTTGAAACAAAGAAGATAACAGCCCTTTCCCAAAACAAGCCTTCTTCCCTGCCTGGAAATAAGATTGCCTTCGCAGGACTAACAAATTGGCCACAAGACTATAAACTATTGTTTAAGAGTCATGCAGCTAGAGGCCGCAAGATTCGGACCCTCCCCAGATTGCTCCTAGAGACAACCTCACTATTGTAAAACCTAAGATCAGGTCTTGAGATATTTTGCAGCCCCGCCCTCTATGGATCTGGTCTGATCATCTGGTCTTGTGGCCCCCACCCAGGAAATGACTCAGTGCAAGAGGACAGCTTCGACTCCCTGTGATTTCACCTCCAACCCAACCAATCAGCACGCTCAACTCCCTGCCCCCTCGCCACCAAATTATCCTTAAAACCTCCAGTCTCCAGATTTTTAGGAAGACTGATTGAGTAGTCATAAAACTCTGGTTTCCCACACGGCCAGCTCTGTATGAATTACTCTTTCTCTATTGCAATACCCATGTTGATAAATTGGCTGTATCTAGGCAACGGGCAAGGTGAACCCACTAGGCAGTTACGCTATGACCCAGAAGCCTCCACTTCAAATGGTCTCACCTTTGCCGACCAAACCAATGGACACCTTACCCATACTGATGGCTCATGTCTCTCTGAAATGTATAAAAGCAAAGCTGAACCCAGACCACCTTGGCCACATGTCATCGAGACCTCCCGAGGCTGGGTCACAGGTGCGTCCTGAACCGATTGGAACTCATCTCAGACGCCTTTGGGTCACCGTGTGCTCAGGGGTTTCATGTAACGCGTTCTGGAGTATATCTTATCTAGGCGCTCTCTGTTGTATCTGGCTGAGCGTGGAAGCAGGTTGCTCTGCCCAGTGGAATGTTCTGTCTACAGAAAGTCACCAACATGCCCCATTCTCCAAGGACACAAACACCTAGACGTGAAACCCCCACTGCACACCACAGGTGGTTCTTTGATGGGTGAGTGGGCGGGACTTGACAGCCATGGTTTCTCAGTCAACAGCTGCAGTGTTGGGATCAGGTTCCCAAGGTGGACCCTGCAAAGGCCAAGGCTTCTTAGGGAACGCACTGCTGAAATTGCTCTCTGCCTCCCAGTAGCCGGCCTCACAGACTCCCTCAACAATGCTTCTCAGACCTCGGCGGCATGAGAAACATCTGGAAGGGTGATTACAGTCAACCTTGGGGCCCCTCCCTGAGGAGTTCAGATTCAGCAGGTGCGAGGCCGGGCCTGAGAAGCTGCTTTGCTCACGAGCTCCCGGGTGCTGCTGCTGCCCCAGGGAACCCACTTAGAGAACCACTTGTCCAGCAGTGGGAAAGGCCATTCCTTCCACGAACTCACCGTCCAACTCAGAGGCGTGGAAAACTTTCAAAGGCCTGTCCGGCGGGGGGGTAACCTAGCCTCTCCTCCACCCCAAGGGGAATAGCAAGGGGGTGGTCTGTGACAGAGAGGAGCACAGGCAGCCTCCCTGGCCCGTGGGAAGGAGCTTGCTGGCTGCACAACGCAGAGGCAGAACGGAAGAGTGTGATGCTCAGGTGTGCAGCGTGAATTCTGATGACCAGTAACTGAATTAACAGAATTCAGGGTTATCTGCTAGGCTCTCTCAACAACTCTGGCCCAAGGGTAGAATCAACCCACAATTTCTCTCCCCTGTGGTCATCTGAACCCCAGGACCGCTGTGCCAGCCTGAGAGTCACAGCCTTGGCGGGACGGGAAGAGCCATGTGTCTGGGCCTGCGCGGCACCTCAGCGAGCAACGCGTTGCATTTGACGCCCGGATGAGGGGGAGGCCCTGCTCGTGGAGCTCCTTGAAGCAGCTCCTCGGCTCCCCCAGGCTGAGGAACCCCAACCACCCCCCACCTGCGTCAGAAGCTGCAGTTCAGGAAGCAGAGGCAGGTCAGAGCAGGCCCAGGACTCATGGCCGCGTCCACTCACAGGAAAAGCATCGCCAAGCACGCCGGGCGGGGAAGATGCTATTCTCTAGAATACCTGCATGCTGTCCAAGGTGTTCTGCGCGAAGAGCAAAGCAAGACAGTTACAGAAAGACGCCGTAAATAAAAGACGACACAATTCCCAGCACATCTGAATTGCCTTTTCTGTTTTTCGAACCAAAGCACGCTGCATTGCAACCGTCACCATGTTTGAAAGCATGCACCACCAGCAGCACGGGGTGACAGGTGACGGCGGGATCGTGGAGGACCGGTCCCTCAGAGGCGGATTGAAGCCACACAGGGTCACGTCAATGGGCTCCGGGGCAACTGGGGAGAGGGAACTACCTTTTCTGCTAGGAGATGATGCAGATTAAAGTGCAGTGGATAACTCAGGCCAGGGAAAGTCAATTATTTTCCAGGGAGATAAATGGCCATTTGGAGGTCTGTTTCTGTTCTCCCAGGTTATATATTTTCCTATTTGCTATTCATCCCACTCCTCCCTCCAGATAGTTATTAACTAATGGAGGCTTTCAGAAAATCCATTTTAATATATAGGATGATAATGATGAAACCTTTTCCTGTGGGAGGAATAGACTTTAAAAGGCAACGTAAGAGATGCACATAAGCCTGTTTTCAGTGGCTGCTGCTCCCCCGGGGACAAGGGACAAGGTCATTCCGAAGAGGGCAGCCTCATCCAATACTGGGAAACCGTGGCCTCTCTTAAGGGAACATTACCCGGAGGAGGCCACCCCAGGGCAGATCCACTCCTATGTAAATCTCTCCTTGTGGGGTGGTAAATTACACCATCCATGACTTCAGCAGGTGGGGGCCCCAGCTCACCACAGCCCATCCACTGTGCATGACGGATGCAGACAGCAGAGGCCTCAGGGGACCCCACAGCCCTCCCCGTCTGCCTGGCTACTCAGTCCCAAGGAGGCTGGCACTGGACCAGGAGCCAGGGACAGGGGTGAGCACTCCCAACACGCCACTCATGCAGGTGGGACACAGTGGTCGTTTCCTTCCCAAGGCCAGTGGGAAACATCTCTGGGAGGCAGGAGAAGGTCACTCACGCAGCGTTTGCGAGGACCACACCCGGGGAAGTGCCTCGGATGGCGCTGAGGACTCTGATTCCCCAGGCCGTCCTTACTCTGATCCTACAAATGCCTCCCCAGCATGAGTGGCATACCTAAAAATGGTAACCCAAGGCAGTTCATCAGGGGCCAGGGCAGCCTCTGGAGGGGCCACCTGACTTTCTCCCTGGGGAAATCAATTCGCAAGCAAGCGAGTGAGCCATGCCCCCTTGCCTTCCACCCAAGAAGAGCCAGCAGAGGACAGCAGACCACGTCTGAGACACACAATTCTGGGTCTGCATGTGTGGTCAAGGGAAAGCTGCTTAACCTCTCTGTGCCTCAGTTTCCCTGTAAGAACGGACATCGACCTGGCACCTGTCGTACTGGTTGCTTGTGAGGCCGACATGAGAAGATGCATGAACAGCATCTAGTAACTGGTGCACCAGGCTCACTTCATAAACATCATCTATTATTTCTAGCAGGTATCAACGCAACTCTCCCCAGTGTCCCCCACCCCCGGGCAGAAAGCAGGGGCACGCTCCTTACCTCTAGCAGCCGCACTGCACCTTCATGCTCCTTCTTAGCCTCAACCTGAGCCTTTTTTGAGGAAAAGAGAGAAAAGAGTAAATGTCCAAACGAGAAAGAAGATAATCGGATCAATGTCTGAATCACTGGGGGTGAGGGGTCATTCATTTTTATTCCTCTAATAGAGGAATTAAAATTATTCCCATTTGTTATTTATTTTAACTTTAATTGAGTTTCAGAAATACATGTGCAGGTTTGCTATACAGATAAATTGCACGTCCGGGGGCTGCCACAGATTCTTTCTTTCCCCAGGTGGTAAACTGAGTAGCAGAAGTATCCCTCCAGTGCCTCTGACAGCACCTTCGTCTGCCCAGACGTCCGATGAACTGCTTTGGAAACAAAACCTAATCCTGCAGACTTGACCCCCAATCAGCTCTAGGTTCCCGGAGACCTCCCCAGGCCCTGGAGGAGGGGCTGGGGCTGGGTCCTGAGCATGCAACAGGTCTTGGCACCTGCAGCCTGTGGCAGGGCCGCCCTCTTCAAAGCACTCGTGGCAAAGCCATCCGGATCCCACAGAATAAGTAACTTCACACATTTCGCTACAGAAATGTCTTGGGATGGCTGCTGCCCGGGCAAAGGGCAGATTCAAACACAGCTGAAATGGAACACTGTTATTTCTTGTCCTCACAGGCCTGGAAGTCCCAGCAGCATCATGACGGTAAGGATCTGTCGTGTTTGCCTGCCTGGCTTCAATGCCCTCCTCTCCTGGGATGAGCCTTTGGACTGGCTGGGGTCTGGCCCTCCCCTGTGCTAAGCACGGTTCTGGACCCTCAGCGACTGATGACCTGGGTGGCATGGGGCCTACGGAGGGCAACGGGCCTCTGCCTGAGAATGCTGCAGGAGCGGGAGGCTCCTTTCTACTGGACTTTGGCTTGGGAGGAGGTGAGGCTGGAGCTGCTGTAGCCACTTTGCCACCAGGAGGGTCAGGGCTGGACTGGCCGGGGACCTCCACAGGGAAACCAAGGCTGAAGCTGATCCAGAGGAGGGCAGAGAGCAGCCCAGTCCTGGTGATATCAGGGAGGCCTTGGATTCTGCTGAGTCTGAGGCCCGTAGACTTGAGCCCTGGGTCCAGCCATATCCGAAGTCAAATTTTCAGGGATGGGTACAAATACAATTTCCTGTCTAGGTTTTCTGTCACTCGAAACCAAGGGTGCTGATGAACATCATCCTCAACTGTGAAAGCAAGGGACACTTCCTGACGTGTGGGACGCCGGAGGTCGGATTCCTGAGGCTGTGACGAGACCGAGGAGAAGACAAACTGGGCTCCCGCCTGCAGCACAGTCCGCACCGTGCACCTCACGCCGGCGCCAGCGTCTCCCAAACGTTCCCCACGGAGCAGGAAAACGGGGATTTTTAAGACGCATGATTTTCTGACACCAGAGTGCAGCTACCTCTTAAAACATGGAGCACGAATAAAGAATCCATATGCTACTCTGCGACTTACTTTGGAGTTATCGGTTTCTAGAGAAATATTTCCTCTGTGCCTGGAGAATAATTAGTGATGGACGATTCAACATCATAAATAAGCAAGTGAACATTATCTTCACAGCTTCTACTTCTCACTCGCAAAATCCCGTGGGCTGAAAAGAGGGAAGAGCTGGCTTCCCCAGCCAAGGGGAAGTCTGCCATTCCCCAGGCTAAAAATGAAAAGTCGTCTGAGGTTTCCATAGAGTTCATTCATGTGCGTTCCATTCTCACATCTTCCCAATGAGAGTTTCAAGAGCTGGGCAAGGGACTGGAACGCAGCACGTTAATTACACCATTCTCGAATTCAGCTCAACCGCTGAAGGCCGAAAACTGTTCCTTTCAAAGCAAAAACCAGCAAGAGCAACAATAAATAACAAAATAGAAAAAGAGACAAACAAGCAGGGAACATACAGGGATTATATAAATGATGCCACCATTGACTCAGTTGAATCAAAGATAGTTTTAAACTGGCAGGATTAAAAAAAAAAAAAAATTCCAGCAGGCTGTTAAAACTCAGCCAAGCTGGCAGCACAACTTCGTTTCCAGCTTCAGATGAAAACCAGTGCATTTTTGCAGGCTACTTGCAAGCTGGGCCATTTGGGCAATCAGAATAGACTTAAAATTGGCAGCACTGAGTTCTTACAAAATCCAAGCGACAGCTTAAGCTAGGCTCATTTAGGGGCCAACACAGGGAACGTGCGACCTTTACGGAGAGTGGTTCCTGCAGAGCTGGGAGACTGGAGCTCCTGACGCTGGAAGAAGAGGCCTGAGGACCAGGCCTGTTACCCAGAGGATCCGCTACCTGGGAGGGTGGGCAGACCCTGTAGCAGCAGCAGCAGCAGCGTCCAGGGAGATGGCGCTCGCAGAAGGGAGGGCACATTCCCCGTGGCCGAAGTGCTGGGCATCTAGCTGGGTTGGATGCGGCACAGAGCAATAAGCCGTCCAGGCCCCTGGCGACTGTGGCGGGACAACGGGCGTTGGCTTAGATGGAGCAGAGTGAGGGGCCTCCATGGGTGTTATATTAGCTCTGCAGAAAAGTCAGTGAAACTCACGGAACTATGCCGAGGGCTGCAAGGACCCTCAAATCACGAGTTCTGCAGAGCTGAGGGCTGAGGGACATTTTCTAATACTCCAGGAGCACACAGAACTGGGGCAGACGCCGCCTGAAATTAACACAGAGGGTCAGCTATGACCCACCCCAGCCATCCACACACAGCTGAGGCCAGCACAGCAAATTCAGTCAAAGCATTAACTATGCATCGCGTGGTAAACTCAGCTTCTCTCAGTATCACATGTTTCAGTAATGGCCTTAAGACTGAAAGCGATCATCGTACCGGTAAGAGGAACTGTAGACCGAAGTAAAATCGGTCAAGTCTGCAGATGAATTATAAATAGGGAAAAGCCCTTTAGCTCACACCACTGGATCATCGTAATTGCCACTTGTCACAGGACAAGACATTCTTGTGTGGGACGTAACCTACACAAGAAACTGAAAGTCTGAAGTAACGGAACGCAGCTGGACTCCAGGCTGACCGTGACCGTTCACCTGGAGAGGAAGCTTCAGGGTTTCGGGATCGGGTCTCAAGTGGACCAAGGGCACGTTAGCCTCAGCCTCCGTATCTGTAACATGGAGAAAACGATGGTGCCTCCATCCCGCAGGTTACATGAGGGCTGACTGTTCATTGATTCACTCCGCGGGCTAAAACTGAGTGTTGATGCCAATTTATCGTCGGTCATCTTATCCATGGGATTTTGACCCTACTGCCCCGACTGACGGAACCTCGCCACATCTCCAATTCCTTGTGCTGTTGAGCACCTCCGTCCATCCAGGATTTGCTGGGAGCTCCTAGGTGTCAGGCGATGTCCTATGCGTCCGATGCACCTTTCACGGAGCTGAAGTGCCAGCAGGTGGAGGTGGGCAGTCGGCAAACCGCCACATGAGCAAGCAGGCAAGTTTTGGCATCAGTAAATGGGGCGACGTGCCCTCTGTCTGGGCATGGAGTGGCGTCTGGTCTGAGGGAGACTCAATGAGAGAAATGAACCAGTTTTGCAACAACCCGGGGACCAGGCATTGTCGATGAGGGTCCCCGAGAGGGAACTGGCTTTGGCACGGTCCAGGGAGAGGAGGGAGCAGCTGCAGCGTGGGGAGCAGCTGCAGTGTGGGGAGCAGCTGCAGCGTGGGGAGCAGCAGAGGTGGTTCGGCTCAAAGGAGGCCACGCCTGCACTCCGGGCCCCAGTCCGGACACGCTGCAGCAGCAGATTTGTGCTCAGAGTCGTTTCTACCATCGTCGTGGCCACTCACAGCCTGTTCTCACACCGCCCCACTCCTTGCTGTGTTGCTGGGACTTTGCTGACACGAGACGCTCCGTAAGTGTCTGCTGAGTGAATGGAGTGAATGGACGCAGGGATTTGTGAATGAGCTCTTGCTCCCAGTCTCCAGGAAGCACACGTCTCCCGGGAGAGCCTGTGGTTGCCAGCAGACAGCATGGGTCCTGGCTTGGCTGTCTTTTGCCTTTTTAAACTGTGTCTCTGCTCAGCTCCCAGAGATGAGGGCTGCAGCGTGAGCTCAGGATCCCTGGCTTCTGGGAGGAGAGCCCTGGGCAGTTTCATCACTCATTCATCATTCACCCTTGCATTTATTTCTCCGATTTAACAAATGCTTTCCCTTTCACATGACCTCACATGCTTCTCCCGACCGCCATGCAGGGCAGGAGGACAGGTGGAGCTGCCTGGGAGAAAGGTGCCCCTGGACAAGGTGCTGGGATGTGGGTCCGATATCAGACGCCTGAATGTCCAGCACCTTCTCAGGGGTGGTCAGGTCTGGAGGTGAGGCTGATCCCACAAAGGAATCTCCAAGTACTGCAAAATATGGCAAAATGCACCAGTATTTCAGGAAGAATAAACTCCTGCCTCACATTGCACATCAAGAAAAACAACATTATAGGATCGAGGAAGCTGAGGATGAAAGCACAGAGAGGCAGGGAGGAGACCCCCAGACGGTGGGGAGGGGCATTTCCGGGACCTGGACTGAAGGAAGAGGCTCCAGGCAGGTGTCTCCAAGGGGAAAATGGAATCAGAAGTTCCCCAGAGGACTGAGACTTTCCTGAGAGGAATTTTACGGCTCCAGCAGGGAACGGGGGAGCCAAGGAATGATGGGTACACAGATAAGGAAGACAACAAGTAAATAAAAAAGGCAATCAGCTCCAGGGAAAGGAAGAGCTGTACAGAAACGGGAAATGCTGCGGTTACAGAGCTCAAGGAGTTCAGCAGAAGTGTAGGTGCTGGTGAGGACAGAGGGGAGTTCCACATGGGACGTGGCGTCCGAGGCCACCCAAGCAGTGGTGTCAAGCAGAGAGTGAGTAAGGGAATTGGGGCGCAGTGGCGTCGTCTGGCTTCCAGGTCTAAATCCGGGAGTTACCACGCAGAGGTGGTGCTGACACCCACGCATCTACTCGAGGGCACGAGACAGTGAGTGTCGACTGAAAGGGATGCGGCTTGAGGACTGAGTCTTGGGGTCACCTGTGATGTGTAGGGGGGCTGGTGTGCAGAAGGAAACCAGGAGAGCGTGGTGTCCTTGGAGGCCATAAACTCAAACTGGGCCCCTGGGTCAAAGAAAATAAGGACAGAGGACTACCCACTGGACTGTAAGCCCACACCTGGGTGACATTAACAAAAGCCACTTGCTGAGGGTGGGGTCCCGTGACGGCAGGTTCAAGAAAGAGCCGGGGTTGCAGAAAGACAGAAGAGGTTGCTTCTTTGAGACGCCTCCACGGCACCCTCATCAGAATCATCTTTGGGCCTTGGATAGTCCAAAGACGACTGGTGACTTTTATCTTGGTAGGGGGATGAGGGCCAGTCTTCAGCTGATCCATGCCTCATGGTGGAGGCACCACTGCCTGGTGGGGCAAGCGCTCCAGCTCTGTGCCTCAGGCCCAAATTCAACCCCTGTCCCGTCCCTGGCTGCAACCCAGCCACCCGGCCTTCCTCCTCTTCCCTGGATACTCTGGGCTGGTTCCCAAGGGGACCCGTGTGTGCACTGCTCCCTAACCCCTGCACACTTCCGCCCCAGCCCTCGGCGTGGTGGGCGTCATCTGCTCCTTGAACTGTCACCTGTATCTAAAGTCACGGCCCCGTCAACCTGCCACTCCATCCTCTCAACTCCCTTCACTCCTCGCCATCATCTGGGCTTACTCGCTTTTTCATTGACTTGTTCACCTTTCTTTCTTAGCCTGGGAGGGCAGAGCTGTGTCCCACTCGCGGCTGTGTTCCTGCTTCTGGAACAGCAGCTGAGTGGCTGCTTGGAGGGGCAGACGGCCGACACTTGGTGAATGACAGCACGAGGGAGCCGGTCACAAGTGCAGCGCAATGACCACCCACGGCGGAAACTGAACGCGAAGATGCACTCCGGAAAGAAGTCCCGGATCTCATTCCACTCAAGAGTTGGCCTTTCTCTTCTCACGCTAAAAACGACATCAAAGCCTCTAGAAATTACAAAATTGGCCCATTCATATTTCATCCAGTTTCTCTCCCTCTGCCCCCCGCCCCACTGATGAAGCATCAGTGTATCCAAAATAGAGACAACGGTGAGTCCCAAGGATAAAGAGCTCCAAGAGAATGGGACAGTACACAAAAGAGATCACGGACGCAGAATAACGGAGTCGGTTCCAGGTCATTCTCCTTGGCATCAAATGCTTAGTAAATATAACTCCAGGCTCCTAGAGAATGTTCTGTTGAGAGGAGACATCCTGTCCCTTCCTGGACAGTCTCTGTGTTTCTACAGACTGATTATCTGTCTCAGACGGTCCCCGCCTGGGGACGTGGCTTCTGGAGTGGCGATGAATGAATGCAGCTACCATCAGGCGTCGCCCAGCCACGGGAAAGGTCCTTGAGACATGGCAGGAGAAGATAAGAGTAATATTCCTGCCTGTGTCCCAGCAATATCCCTTGCGGATAACATCTAATGAAATATTGCTGCTCCGGGTACCTGCCACCTTATTATGACAGGTAATAAGGGCTGTGAAGGTCCCATCAGCGCTGGCTTAATGAAATCTATCCTTAATACGATCTCGTGCTAAATGATTAGAGAAATGGCATCAGAACTTATCTACCTGTTCCAACAAGCTCTGCTAATAAACTCTGGAGAAGAAACACTGCTCTGACAGATTCCTATCGCCACCCAGGCTGGGTGAATGACTGTGAGTCCTTTATTTTGAGATCCAAGGCCTGGAGAAGCTGTCAGATGGGTGGAGGGGCCACAGAGGGCAGAGGAGTGGCCCATCCCAGCTGGCGCCGGGCGGGAGGCTGCAGACCAGCCAGCTGCACTCTGGCCATAGGGGTGGCTGCCCTGCCAGGAGGAGAGGGCAGGACTGGGTGGGGACACTGGGCTCCGGAAGGAAATGAGATGGGAACTGTTCACAAGTCCCCACCTTCTGATTTCTTCCTGGGGGCACCCCAAGCCCATAGGCTCCAGGAGTACCACCCTCCTAGCTATTTGGCTAGAGACAGCAGGACCGTGGCTGAGGACTGGAGTGGGGGTGAGGTTACCTGTCTCAGCCCCCAGACCCATCACAGGTGCCCAGGAGGTAAAAATCCCAAACCACTCAGTCCTTCCTTCCCTCCTTCCCTGGTGCCTCTCTCCTTTCTCTCCTGATTTCTTTTCCTTTCTGTCTTATCTTCCCTTTTTCCTTTCTTACTGGGATCATGCTATAAATACTGCTCTGCAATTCAGTTTTCTCACTTGATAACACGTCATGCAAACAGCCTCAAGACAGCAGAATCACACCACCATGATCCTTTTCACTGACATCACATGGCGCCTGGTGTGGCTGGACCACGGTGCACACGCCATCACCCTTAGGTGGGCATCAGTTGGGTCCAATCCCCATCCCCACTGCCACACAGCAGCACTGCAAGAAAACAGAACTCCTTTGGAACTGGTTCCTGTATTCCTTGCAGGGCATCGTCCAGGATGGAGGTCCAGGATGGAGGTGGCAGGGTCACCCTCTGTGTGCACTTTTAGTTTAAACGGATGCTGCACGTTGCTTTTCCCAGACGTGAAAGCAATTCATACCCTGCCAGCCATCTCTATGCATGTGCTTTTCCTACAGCCTCACCAGCATCAGAGGTTAGAGCTTTGCATCCGCTTTTGCTTTATAAAACATGAACACAGGTCTACTTAAGAAACACCAGAGCAGGAAAGCAGAAATGACTCTGAATCCTTCTGTGCAAGGAGAGAGAGGAAGAGGCCTGGGAGCCGAGGCTGCAGGTCGGCTGTTCCACCACACCGGGGGTCCCCGGCCCACCCGCAGACTCCTTGCCTCACATGCCGCACCCGGCTGCCTGCCACTTACCTTCTGCAGAAGGTCAATTTCCTGCTGCTTGGCGCTGAGAACAGCCAGGGCCTGCTCATGCTCCAACTCCAGCTGCTGCCGCCGTTCAGCCGCCTCTCGCATATGCTGTGGGGACAGAGAGAGGCCTGGCTGAGCAGGGCAGCCTGTGCCCACGGGCGTGCATCCTATACCCTGCACCGAGCGGGCTCTGACTCAGCCCAGTCACTCCAGAGCAGCCCTTCGCCACCCCGTGGGGCACCCACCTCCGTGCTTCCAGAGGCGGCCCTCCCGATGGGGGAGCCGTGACATGAACAAACCCTCCACCTGCCACTTCTCCTCCTCAGGTTCCGAATGCAGCCAGCATTTGAGCAGAACCCTGTTCTCATGCAAAGGTGACTTTCCTCTTTTTGCTTGTTTTGAAAAATTTAATCTCCCTCCTCTGCCTTTTTTGCCCAGGTCCTTTGTATGTAACAGCAAAGGCTTACTGATGTTGTCCTATGTGCCCAGCACTGGTTCAAGGTTTTATCTGCATTTAAGTCATATATCCCCATCATAAGCCTACGAGGTAGGTTCTGTAAGTAGCCTCATTCTACAGAGAGGGAAACTGAGGCACAGGAAGTCATCTTTGCCATCACACACCTGGGAAGTGGACACCCGTTCGGAATGCAAACCCAGAGTCCACACCCTCCCGGGTGCTTCCAAACCTCAGGCTCTGGTCCTGACTGCCGACTCCGGTGAACCAGAGCACTCAGACCCAGGAGTCCAAATTCCTTCACCTACCCCCTCTGGAAAGGTTGCAAGGTGGCCCCCATCGGCCAGGCCCATTTTCTGGAGCAGAGAGCAGGAGCCGTATTCCTGGCTCTGTCCCCTCCTCCTGACAATCTGTCTGTCCTGCTTGGAGGGACAGCGCTACATCCCCAGTGCCAGGGTTTGACTCTCACCTACTCGCCCTCGGTGTGCCCGTCCCTCCCCTCTGACGGGTCTCACGGGCCCAGAGTCACCATCGCATGGGAAATGACATGGGGTAGAAAAGGCCACAGCGGGCGGGCAGTCACACTGGGAACAGTCACAGAAAACATTTCCTGGGCCCCCCAAGCCACTCCTGGGGGCTTGGACAACCAGCTACAAAATGCTGCAATTTCACTGTCATTTCCTTTCATTCATATGTGTGTGTGTGTGTGTGTGTGTGTGTGGTGTGACTTCGTGGTCAACATTTTAAAATCTGGGTCTTTTATATAAAAGTCCAGATTCTTTCAAAAATGGGAAGAGTTGGCCATGCATGCCTCCAGAAAAGGACTGAGAAGGCAGTGGGAGCTGCCCCTTCTGAGGGTGCACACCCCCGATGGCCGCTGCCCCACGGACTTGCCCCCCTGCATCCCCTGACATCCGAGGGCCACACAGATGACCCAGGTCCTGAAGCAAGCGGGTGCCTGGCCCAGCGGGGCATGGGGAACTTCCCTCCTGAGCTGGAACTGGTTGGTCATTTATTCATTATTTTAATGTATTTATTATTTTACAATTCTATTGATTTTTAGTCTTTTACTCATTTTTATTTATTTTTTATTTTTATTTCTTTGAGTTGGAGTCTTGCTCTGTCGCCCAGGCTGGAGTGCAGTGGCAGGATCTTGGCACACTGTAGCCTCTGCCTCCTGGATTCAAGCTATTCTCGGGCCTCAGCCTCCCTACCAGCTGGGATTACAGGTGCCCACCACCATGCCTGGCTAATTTTTGTATTTTTAGTAGAGACGGGGTTTCACCATGTTGGTCAGGCTGGTCTCAAACTCCTGACCTCAGGGGATCCACCTGCCTAGGCCTCCCAAAGTGCTGGGATTACAGGCATGAACCACCGTGCCCTACCACCTTTTACTCATTTTTATTTAGTTTCGGAGTCTTAAAGGCCTGTAGCCTTCGCAAGTCATGAGGTCGGACACAAAAGAAGATTAGCGTGGTTTCCTGAGGCCGCTGCCGACTCAGCCTAAGCTGGAAAGAGGAGCCTGGCAGTGGGGAGGCGAGGGAGTCCCTGCTGAGACCGGCAGGCGGTGAGGGCAGGGGGCACCCAGGCTCTGGGGGAGGGGTGTGGGGCCCCGCGGGAAGAGGCAGACAGGCCGATTACAAAGGTAGCCCTACCTGCTGCCACCGAAAGCTCCTTTCTGCTGGGAAATACCTTGAAACGGAATCACTTTAACTGAGGATGGGGAAGGCCTCCACTTTTCATTCTGCAAAGCGCTGTGGTTGGTGGGATATTTTGTTTGTGTTTAAAAAGTGAAGTCCTCCTCCCGGCCCATGTTTCAGACCCGGAGGCCTCACGTGCCGGTTCATCCACCTTTTTCAGCTGAACAACCTCGACATCCTCTCTGCTGTCTCCAGAAGAGGCTTCCAGTGAACTCGGAAGCTGTAATGACCCTGCACCCCCACAGACATCTGGGGGTTTCACTGCTGCTATGGGAACTCTCACAAGAACCCGGGATCCTGAGGAAATGGAATTCCCCAGAACATGAACCAACCCCAGGAAACACGGACGCCGCGGTCAGTGGCCATCGCCGGTTCACGCTGGGGCCAGATGGGTCCCAGGGAAACACCGTGCTTGTATCTTCCCACGTTCACTCCAGTTCCGAGCCCGGGCAGGCCTGGCCCTCCCAGGAGGGAGCCCTGGGTATTCGCTGCACAGTCCTCCCGAGATCCACCTTGGCACAAGGCTCTCCCTGCCCCGCTGGGCCGTCAGCGCATTTGGGCCTCGCCATTTCTAATGGTGTCTTTCCAAGAGCCTCAGCTTCCCCCCAGCCTGCCACCAGTTCACTGTGAGTGCAAACCAGCGGCACACATTGCAGGGTGTTTTTAGGAGGACGGGGACAAGCTACCAAGACGGACAAACCGACAAAGCCCTGAGAGATGCCAGGAATTCCCCGGGCTCCTGAGAAGCTCTGGGAACTCTTCCCCAAACCCTGCTGCCACGTTGGTGCAGTGTGGCTTTCCTCTGGGGTCGGGTTTCCTCATGAGGGTCCCGGAGGTCCTCAGGATGGCCAGTCTCTGCAGACCCGAATGAGGCCCTCCGTGTGGGGCTTCCAGCTGCAGACAGGACTATTTCTACTCCATTTATTCATTCATTGCTTCTCCCAGATATTCGTTCATCGGACTGACATTTATTGAGCACCTACTAGATGCCAAGAAGCTGGGGACACGGAACAGGACAGCCAAGTCTTCATGCGAGAACACCCCAAGGGTGGGGGCAGAGCATGAAGGCAGATGGATGAAACGAGAAGGGTCCGAGTGTGGCATGGAGGGGGCGGAAGCACCCAAATGACATCCGAGGTCCTCGACTTCCAGGAGTGGCCATTTCCTACATCCCAACACCTGCCTCAATCTGATATGAGGAGATTTCAGCCACATTCCACCAGGAGAACTCGCTCACTCACTCACTCAACAAATATTTAACAAGCACTATGTTTTGTGTCAGGCATCCTGCTGGATTCTGAAGGCTACAGCAACGCAAAACAACAGCAAAACAAAACCGGCTCTCTTGGAGCTCACATTCTGCAGGGGAGGGGACAGACCTCATCCAAATACACCAACTGTGTGTGTGGACACGGGTCAGCAGTCCTAAGCATGGTGACCGCGGGGTCAGGCAGTCCTAAGAACCGTGGAGTCGGGTGGTCCTAAGGGTTATGAACAAATAAAGCCCAGTTCACAAATGCATGCACCTACTATGCAGCCACAAAAATTATAAAAAATTAAATAAAAGGGGAAAAATAGAAAAAATAAACTGTTTAAAAATATACTTTTGGCAGGACGCGGTGGCTCAAACCTGTAATCCCAGCACTTTGGGAGGCC
>NW_012102388.1:1526161-1534876 GCF_000951045.1 Mandrillus leucophaeus
TGGCCCGCTGTGTGGCCTTAGAGTAGTTACTTAACTTCTCTGGTCTCCATGTTCTTCTTTTGGATTAATTTTTCAACACTATTCTTTTTCAATTAGTAATTAACGAAATAACTAATGTTAATTATTAATTAACACCTACTTCATAGAGGTGTTTTGAATTTTACCTGAGCTAGAATAGTACCTGGCATCTATTAAGTTCTCTGTGTTATGTTTTAGTCCCAAGAGGAGAAACCCTTTCCCACTGGACGTGTATAGCCCTGTTGATGCCACTTAAACACCAGGGTGGGAGGGAGGGACTCACGGGGCAACCACGGCTGTACCAACAGGACGACGGACAGCTATAGCCACATTGGTAAAATGACAGTGAGAAATCGGAATGTGGCCGCTGCCATTTATTAAGCACCTACTATATGCAGGGCACGATGCCTGCCCAGGCACTGTCTCATTTAAGGCTGAGGGTTGGGTGGGTGCTGTGGTCACTGCTTCCCAGCAGAGCAATGGATTCAGGGAAGCTGAGCAAGGGCTGAAAGCCACAGCCGGAACATGGCCCATGAGAAGGTCGGAACTCATGGCCAGTCTGCTCCCAGCCACTGCCCCGCTTCTGGGTTGAGATGACTTACACCAGCCACTGTCATCTTGGAGCACTCCGGGGGCCAGGGCAGAGAAGCAGCTTTCGACTCCCTCGTGGCCCACCTGGCCTGGGTGGCCGATTGTGCAGCTGCTTAATTCTGCCATTTGGGCTTAATTCTGGCTAATGTTGTGCTTCTCTTTATTTTGGAAGGGGGCACTGCCAAAGGCAGCCTGTATCATCTTTATTCATCTCTGGGCAGGAAGTTGTTGGCGAGAGGGCACCACCTTCCCCGCCAGGACTCACCAGGTAGATTCGCCAGGCACCGAAACAGCTCAGGGCGTGGCCCCGCGGCCTCAGAGTCGCCGAGGAGAAAGGGGTGGCAGATGGTGTGCTGGGCTCTTGCTTTGGGGTGCCAGTGAGACGAGGGTTTATAGATCGGATGGATGGAAACAAGTGCAGTGAAGAAGCCTTTGTATTTCTACGGTTAATGAACCAAGTCCGTACGAAGCGGCTGTCAGAAAGGTGTGAGTGGGAGAAGCACTCAGCCCTTGAGGACAGCCTCAGTTTCATCACAGATGCCATGGCTGGGAGGACAAGGTCTGCTGGGGCTTATTTTGGCGTCAGCATCCATCTCTCCAAATCTTACCTGTTTCTGCAAAGCCCTCATCCCCCTCCAGCCACTGCCCATGTATCTGCTTCCCGTCTCAACAAAACTCCTTACAGGATGGGTTCTGTTCAGTCCCCTACGGCCTCCCCTCCCATGCGCTCTTCCAGCCCTTCCAGTCAGCCTCCCTCATGTCACTTGGCTGAGATTCTCCCAGTAAGGCAGCCGAGGAGTCCCTGCGGCCCGAGCCCATGGCCACTTTCCTGCCCTGACTGGACCAAATCCCTCAGCAGCACCTGACGCCAGGGCTGCTCCTCCTGGACATGCCCTGGACTCTGGCCCCCGTGGGCCGCACTGACCTGGTCTCCCTCCCTGACCTCCGCAATGACCTCCCGCTGATCTCTAAATCCTGGAGGGGCCCCGGCTCTATTTATACCATTCCTTAGGTGATCTTAGCCAGCTTTGAGGTTATAATTGCCACATAATTCCAAATGAACCCTTCATCCCCCCGCCCTCCCAACTCATACCCAACTGCCTACTCATTATCCCCACATGGATGTACGGGAGGAAGCTCAAATTTAGCCTGTCCGAAATAGAATTCTTGATTTTCTTCCTCAAACAAGTTCCCTCCCCAAGCTGTGCCATCTCGGCCAAGGACACCATCATCCCCTCAGCTCCTCCAGATGCAAAGCTGAGAGTCATCCTTGATTTCCTGCTTCTCCAGAGCCACAGGCTGCACCAGAGATTGCCCCACAGCCATTCTCCTTCAACAGCACAAAGGCTGCCAACTGCACCGGGTACCAAATCCAAACTTCCGGCTGCAGCCAACAGGCTCCCCTGTGATCCAACCTCTTCTCTGCCCTCACCTCCCGCCTCTGCTCCTTCCTCACTGTGCTTTTGCCACACTGGCTTCTGCTCAGGTCCATGACCACGTCAAGGTCATCCCCAACTCCAGGTCTTAGCAAGTGCCACTCCTGCTGCCCGACATGCTTGTCCCTGCACCACCACATGGCCAGCCCTTCATGGCATGATGGGGTTTAGGATGTGTTCCCTCCAAACCTCGTGTTGAAATGTGATCCCTGTGTTGGAGGTAGAGCCTGGTGGGAGGTGTCTGGGTCATGGGGGCATAGCCCTCATGAATGGCTTGGTGCCCTCCACATAGTGATAAGTGAGTTCTTACTCTGAGTTCACTGGAGAGCTGGTTGTTTAAGGGAGCCTGGCTCTGCCTCCCTGTCTCTTGCTACCTCGCTCACCATGTGGTACACCTGCTCCCACTTTGCCTTCTGCCATGTCTGGAAGCTTCCTGAGGCCTCACCAGAAGCTGCGCAGATGCTAGTGCCATGCTTGTACAGCCTGCAGACCTGTGAGACAAATATGCTTCTTTTCTTTACAAATTACCCAGTCTCAGGTATCTCTTTATAGCAACACAAAATGGACAAAGACGTGGCAAGTGTCCTGACCAGTGACCAGAGATTATTTTATTTACATGTTTATTTTATGTCATCCTTTCCATCCCACTCCCTACCCTTGTCCATGAGAACCACAGGATTACAGGACTTACTTCCCTGTCTGCTGGTGCACCCCCAGCCCAGAACAGCCTCTGACATGTGGTGAGGCAGAATCAATGATAGCAAAGGTGAGGCCTCTCACCTAGAATATCTTTCCCATGCCCCCAGCCCACACTCCCCCCTCTCCATCCCTCACAGCCTCCAACTTGACTCTGTAGCAATGCTGTAACCTGCTTTGTACTATTCTGATTAATTTCATGTAATTCTCACTTTCTCAACTGGACTAGAAATGGCTCCACTTCCGTGTGCGCACTCCACAGGCAGCAGGAGTCTAATTCACATTTTCTAAGTGGAATTAAAGCAATGATTATGAGTGGAGGATCCATCCCGTGGCTGTCGGGAAACCAGACTTTAACACTTGAGGAGCCTAGAGAAGGTTGGATCCTCACTACCAAAGATTCCACATTTCACCAAACCCACAGTCAAAACTGTGAACCAGAGACATAAGCTGGTTCCCCTGGAGGCCATCGCACTGGCAGAGTTAGTCACGCAGCTATAATAAAACCTCTCTTGGAGATGGGCTTTGAGACTGAGGAGGGGAGAGTGAAGTGGATGGCGAAAAAAAATGTAAACCAAAAATAGGAGAGATATTGGCTGCAAAGGCTGAAATGCGTGGTGTTAGGTGGATGGTGGGGGAAAAGATAGCTCGGTCAGGGGGTGGTGGGGGCCGTGAGTTTAATATTAGTGAGGTCTACAAAGTAACCAAAAACAGAGAAATAGACAAGGCTCACAAACACACGGACATGCTAAATATATCCATCCATCCTGGCATAAGGACATACTGATTCATTCTGCACAGCGTTACTTTTCTAAATGTAGCCAGTGTGCATGTCTCTGTTGAAACATCTATGGAAAAATCAGTGTTGCAAGGCTGAGATATTAATCAATGTTTCTTTCTATCACGGACCCTCTATTTCTCCTCCATTCCCCTCCCACTTCCCATCCTAAGGGCTCCTTTCTGTGCTCACTGCCTCGGGGAGGATGAGAGATGGATCAGGGAAGAGCAGAAACTGGGGACTCCCCTGGGCTTTGGTCTGCAGAGATACGGGGAATCAAGAAAGCGTGCAGAGGGGTTACTGTGAGAAACTGAGACCAGACTTCCCTTTTAATCTGCAGAAATACAATGCTTCACCAGAGGCAGACAGATTCGCTGAGAAGAACCAATGCATGTATAGACACTGGTGGATTCTGCAGAGACGGGCTCTTGGCTCTGCTTTCTGGAAAGTTCCAGAGAGGTGACTCCTAGAGAACTTACGGCTAGCAAGGGGAGTTGAGCTTAAACATCCCTGGCAGGGATTTCTGAATGACCCTGGGATAGCTAAGAGCCCACGTGAATGCAGACAACTAAACAATTAAATTCTTTCATGTCCTATATTTTACCATGTCGTCATGTAACTTTTACCTTTGTCTCTGAAATAATGGAAACAACTGGTAGACTGTGCTTTGCCTGCTTTTACAGCCTACATAAAAGCAACACGCATCGGATAGAATAGTGGGAATCTCAGCATGTGTACACTTGGATGAGGGCAGGATGGAATCCCACGACAACTTGGCTTTGGGTAACCCTGCACCCCAGCCTAGATCTCACCTTGGTATGCCAATCAACTGCCTCACGGCTCTCAGATCTACTCTCTCTCCTTCTCTTGTTTTGCTCAATATCAGAAAGAGCTAAACTTCCCAGATGCCCTCGCCTTCTGTTTCTGGGTGGTCAGTCAACAGGCAGCATCAGCGGGAGGGAAGTCAGGGATTTCTCCCTCTTTTTCTGCCTTCTGAGTTGTCTCTGGTAGTGGCTCCATTTCCTGTCCGTCTCTAATCCATGGTCTCTGCTCCTGACTGAGATTGCATCACCCCCATTGTCCCTTCAGCCTTAGAGGTGATGCCAGCTTCACGATGCAGCCATTTGGCTTCCTAGCTCTTCTATCCCGTGTGTCACCAATCCCCTGTATTAATGTCCCTCCTTTTGAAATACTTTGGCTAGCTCCTGCTTTTTGACTGAAGTCTGACTGGTAGACTGAAGGAAAAGGATGAAACTAACTCCAAACTGATGACACATTTCTATCCCTCTTTCAAAATGAGTGCCTTAAAAGTGAATTAAGCACTTTGGGAGGCCGAGGTGGGCAGATCATGAGGTCAGGAGATCGAGACCATCCTGGCCAACATGGTGAAACCCCCTCTCTCCTAAAAATACAAAAAATTAGCCAGGCATGGTGGCGGACACCTGTAGTCCCAGCTACTCCGGAGGGTGAAGAAGGGGAACTGCTCGAACCCGGGAGGCAGAGGTTACAGTGAGCTGACATCCAGCCACTGCACTCCAGCCTGGCGACAGAGCGAGACTCCATCTCAAAAAAAAAAAGAAAAGAAAAGATAAAAAAGAAAAGTGAATTAAGTAATTTTGAGGGGGGTTGTTCTGTTTCAACAACTGTTTCTGTGTTGTCCCTTTCACTTGAGTTCTTATAACTAAATTCAAACCTGCTTCATAGACTTACTGTAACAATTTTAAGTTAAAAAAAAAAAACTCACTGAAATGTTGATTTTGCTACCTACCTACAAATCAGAAAATAAATCTGTCCAGGAAAATGTACACTCTGATAATGTTTTTGTTTACTTACCTACAATTTAGCTTGGATTTTTTACTATCCCTTAGTTTGCTTGAAACTTTCCTATAAAAAAATAAACAGTTTTGATGCTTCTTCCCAAGTAGGAAAGCTTGTTCCAGTCCCAGCTGTCAGACAATCCTGGGCTGACAGCTACTTTAATGAATCGGCAACAGAAGTATAAATTGGGGTACAGGGAGATGGGGGAGGGGATAGACGTGCTTGGTTTACCTCAAGAGTTATAGTATCACAGGGGCAAAGGCAGGTTTGGTTAAGTTCCAGCTGCCATTTCTCTCCAAGGGCCAGGAAACAAGGTCCTAAGATAAAAGTCACTGGCCATAAACAACCTTATTCAAGGGAAATAACCTCGTCTGCAGGGCACCTGTGGTGTGAAGGCTGAGACCTGTGCGTTCAGCAACAGAACCAGCCAAGGTGGGGCTGCAGTAAACCTCTCGGCTTACCGGCCAGTCCACAGGACTAAAACAGAGGCCAAATGCCAACTCACCCTGGAACTCAGCCACACCATAAAAGAGGGAGATGTGGTCAGAGTTCAGTGGGAGGGTGGGGAGCAAGGTAGGAAACGGGTTGCACAGCAGCTCCCGAGCCCTGTGTGTGGCAACAATCCAAACCCACGTTAGTGTCTATCATAGGTCACCACCTACAACTGGTGGGAAAATGGTGTTCTTATTCCTGTATGCACACTGCTGGCACAGTTTTCCCAGAGAACCTGCCTGAGACCCAGCCCGGCTCCAGACATCAGCCTCCACATGCTTACCTAAACACATCTGAAGATTACTAAGTTCTAGAAGTACTGTTATGCTAAGTACTGAACACATATCACCCATTTAATCTGCACAACAACCCTTGAAGCAGGCGATATTTTCATTCCCATTTACAGAGAAGGAAACCAAGGCCCAGAGAGGTTGAGTAACGTGTTCAAGTTTGCCCAGCTAGTAAAGGCTCAAGCCAGGATTTGCACCTAGCGAGCCCAGCTCACACTCTCTCCACTGTCTCCGCTCTCTGTTGTCTAAGAGGCCTCCTCCAGGACCTCTCTCATATTTGTGGGATGTGCTGATATTTGCTGGGACTCTCTGCAAGGCAGTACACATGAGAACCTTTTCTGCAGTGCCCCAAAGTCACTCCGCCTCCTTCCTTCCAGAGTTCTCAGGCCACCATGCACACCGTGCCTCTGTCACACGGCTGGGGCAGAGCCATCTGCACTTCTCCTCGGGGGCAACTGTACTTTCATTCGCACGACTTCCACAAGCAACTGGGATTCTCTCTGTTCCTGGGAGCACAAAGGGCTCAGGGACTCCCAAAGGGAGTCTGAAAACCCCACGTTTCGCCCAAAGACAGAATCCCACCACACCCTGGCACCAGACTTCCGCTTCCCCGCGCACAGACCTTCCCAGGGCACACGCTGTCATTCATGGGGAGGCTTCACATCTGAAAAGGACTCAGGATTACACCACGGCCAAAAATGCCTGTCTGAAACACTCTGCCTGTGGCAGGATTTATTTTTAAAGCAGCGATATTTATAGCCGGCTGTCGACATTCACGCCAGCGCTTAAGCTGCCTACAAATGTCAGGGTGCCGCTTTCCCAGGGAAAATCTCGGATGTGACACGGAACGAACAAACCTGGAGCAAACTGAATTATCTCCTCCACGTCAGATCAAAGGTGGACTTGTCCTCTGCTTTGGATGCCGCCTTGCCTGAGCGAAGAAATTAAGGAAAAAGCAATTTCCCCTAACAGGAGTTAACGGCGACACTTTGAATGTCACATTAGTGGGATCTGCTGTGCATGGTAGAAATAATGAAGCATTTATGTACACATGATTTCCTTTCACCCAGCACCTGGCGGAAAGAACGCAAGCACTCACAGAACCCACGTCTTCAAAAGCGAGAAAGACAAGGTCTTTAAAGCTGTTTGTTTTCATGGCATCATGACTCTGTGCCCCAGCCACAGAAGTCACACTCATTCAGAATGAGAATGAACGTGGAAAACAGTCATGCGAATTCAGTGAAGTCCATTTCAGCCAAAGTATTTTAGTTTCTCAAACTGGGAAAAAAAGGATCGTTAGGAGTTCCTTTGGGAAAAAAAGAAAAAAAGAGAGAGAGAGATTTTCCTGAGTCTTAATTAGCCTTTGATCCTAAAGCCTCCCTCCTTCTCCTCTGGCCCTGATGAATCCCGGAGACGCGGGGGCGGCAGCACTCATCCCATGCTGTTTTGGGAGGGTTATTTTTCTCACACACAGTTTCTGTCATGCCCCAGTGGTTCCGGCTGTGAGCCCGCGATTTTGGCCAGCCAGGTGGAGGGGATCCTATCAGCTGGACCTGTGTTCAATGCCATTTCCAACGTGTACAGGCTTTGTGCCCTGGGGCGAGTTAGGTACCTCTGAACCTCAGGTTTCACGTTTATTGAATGGCAGCAAAAAGCACCGTCCTTCCTAGGTTGTTGCAAGAATGAGATTAAATGTTAGGTTCAAAGGGATCGGTACAGAGGCCAGGTGTGGTAGCTCACACCTGTAATCCCAGCACTTTGGGAGGCCGAGGTGGGTGGATTGCTTGAGTCCAGAAGTTTGAGACCAGCCTAGCAATATGGCAAAACCCCATATCTACTAAAAATACAAAAAATTTTCCAAGTGTGGTGGCAAACACCTGTAGTCCCAGCTTCTCAGGGGACTGGGGCTCAGGCAGGAGGATGGCTTGAGCCCAGGAGGTCAAGGCTGCAGTGAGCCTAGGAATGCACTGCACTCCAGCCTGGGTGAGTGAGATCCTATCTCAAAACAAAACAAAACAAAACAAAACAAAACAAAACAGTGATCTGCACAGGAATTATGTTTCATGTAAATATCACTAAGTTTTATTTAGGTCTGCCACTTTATGATTTGGCTTCTGTTAGTTCCCTCCCATTTTCATTATTTGATCTCCCCTTTCCTGCCTCTTTTTGTTTTTTGTTGTCTCTTTTTGTTCATTTTGTTTTGTTTTGTTTTTGAGATGGAGTCTCACTCTGTTGCCCAGGCTGGAGTGCAATGGTGCGATCTCGGCTCACTGCAACCTCCACCTCCTGGGTTCAAGCAATTCTCACACTTCAGCCTCCTTAGTAGCTGGGATTACAGGCGTGTATCACCACAGCTGGTTAATTTTTGTATTTTTAGTAGAGATGGGGTTTCACCATGTTGACCAGGCTGGTCTCAAACTCCTGACCTCAGGTGATCTGCACACCTCAGCCTGCTGGGATTACAGGCGGGAGCCACCACGCCCAGCCTGGTTTTCAATTTTAATGTATCCACAGAGTGCCGTTCTATGTTCCGCGGAGGGCCGTTCTATGTTCCGCGGAGTGCCGTTCTATGTTCCGGAGTGCCGTTCTATGTTCC
>NW_012102388.1:1537433-1551183 GCF_000951045.1 Mandrillus leucophaeus
GGAGGGCTGTTCTATGTTCCGTGGAGGGCTGTTCTATGTTCCAGAGGAGGGCTGTTCTATGTTCTGGGGAGTGCTGTTCTATATGTTTTTATGTCACACTCAGTGGTTGCCCCAGGGAATTCAAAATACATATTTAAATTTAAATAATCTACTCAGAATTAAAACTTGCCCTTCCAAGTGGAATTCTCACATGTTCCATCTATATAACTGAAACCCCGTCAGAGTGTTCTACGTTTTCTTTGAAGCATCATTTATGTATATGAAAGAGCCTACGAGGAGAAAAACAGCCTGGTCTAGCCTGTTACATTTGCCTGGATATCCGCCCTTTCTGCTGCTCTCCTCTCTACAGTGTTTCCTGAGCACCAGCTGCGTCCAGGTGGCCCGACAGGCGTTGGAGACACGGTGGACACAAAGCTGAGAGGCCCCGGCTTGTGGGGGGCTGACATCCCAGTGGGAAAGACAAGCATCGATCGGGTGAGGATATAAAAATACAAGCTTGTGACAGATGGGTAAACCGAGGCTCACGGAGATGACTCAGCCCCTTGTGAGTACATCCCACACTCTGGGACAGAACACTCATTCTGTTTCACTGCGCTGGGGACAGGGACAGAACGACTCAGAAGGACAGACCCTGCACTGGCCCTCCTGGAGCCCACTCCAGACTCCAGCAAGCATCAGGCCTGGAAGTCGACGCCTCCCCGCCACCATGGTTCTCCCTGCACTGCTCTGCCGCTGCCTCCACACCACAGTAAGACGGTGGATGCAAACGTGCTTTGAAAGTGCAAAGTAGGGCTGGGCGCAGTGCCTGTAATCCCAGTACTTTAGGAGGCCGAGGCAGGCAGATCACCTGAGGTCAGGAGTTCGAGACCAGCCTGGCCAACATGGTGAAACCCCATCTCTACTCAAAATACAAAAATTAGCCAGGCTTGGTGGCGGGCACCTGTAATCCCAGCTACTCAGGAGGCTGAAGCAGGAGAATCGCTTGAACCCGGGAGGCAGAGGTTGCAGTGAACTGAGATTGCCCACTGCACTCCAGCCTGGGCGACAGAGTGAGACCCTGTCTCAGAAAAAAAGAAAGAAAGAAAGAGAGAGAGAAAGAGAGAGAGAAAGAGAGAAAGAGAAAGAGCAAGAGAAAGAGAGAGAGAAAGAGAGAAAGTGCAAAATAGGGGTCAGGGAACCCACGGAGGCCTCCAGGACCCACACTCCAGCCCTGTGTGCTGGTTACTTGGGACACACCCCTTCCCTGCTGCCCAGCGCACTTCACCGTGTGTGGGAAAGGGATGTGTTCATGACGACTGCGTCACAAAGTACCACGACTGGCACTCCTGCTTATGACAATGGAAGGTTTCCTCTCACAGCTCTGGAGGACACAAGGCTGAAATCCAGGTGTCAGCAGGGACGGCTCCTCTCCTGGAACCTCTGAGGGAGAAGCCGCTCCACGACCCGCTCCAGCTGCTGATGTGGCCGGTGATGCTTGGTGATCTTTCACCAGAAGACACCTCACTCCCATCCCCTTGGGTGTCTCTGTGCCTCTTCTTAGAAGGACAACAGTCCTTGGGTTTAGGGCCTGCCCTACTCCAGCATGACCTTATCTTGATGACACCTGCAAAGACTCATTTCCAAATAAGGTCATATTCACAAGTACATAGATTTAGGACTTGGGCGTCATTTGGGGAAGCACAGCTGACCCCCTGCATCCCCCAAAATGATGAGGGGAGCTGCTTCACTTGCTCCCCATCTGCCTGGATTCATACATCTGGACACCTGCCCTGGGCCACGCCCTCAGCCGTGCTGGCACGTACCCTAGTGGCTCCCGCCTTGGTGCTGCCCATCGTCTCCTCTTGCCCCTGTGAGAATTCCCCAGGGACGTTGCTTGGCCAGGCCGTTGTTGTCACATGGGCCTCAGCTGAAGCATCACCCCCTAACAGACATGTGCAGGGTGCCCTGCGCTCCCCTCACCCTCCAGGTAACCCTGACTCATCATCACCGTCTTCCTCCGTGTCTGAAATTCTTATCTATTTGATAGATGACCTGATTTTTTTCTGTGCTCCTCCCACCCCAGTAGAAGGTTAAGTTTCATGAAAACAGAAATAACCTAGGGTTTGCTCCTCATTTTACTCCAAGCATCTGGCATGGTAACTGGCTACCCTTCTGTCTATTCTAGTAGATTCCTTTGAGAGTGTTTATCAATGAAATTGCTCACAGTATTAGCTATTCTTGATCACCAACCTCTCCAGCACCAGCCACTGTGTTAGATCACTGGGCACATTCTATGCTTTGAACCCTTACATCTAGAAAGGTACTTTATGGCCACTTTAAAGATGAGAGGATACCACGGTTCCCAGAAATTAGTTCTCTTGATCACATGTAAACAACTAGTTAATGATCGCATTCAAATTTGAACCCAGACTGTTCTAACTAAAAGCCCAAAGTCTTTGAATTAGGTGAGGCTACTGAAATCAACAGGAATGTCCCCCCAGGGTGGGTGATGATTCTGACACTAACTCATTGGCCCTAAATTGTAAAGCATTGTAGACTATGGCGGAGCGTAGGTCCATGCCTGTAGCCATCTGACATGGTTTGGCTGTGCCCCACCCGAATCTCTCCTTGAATAGTAACTCCAGTAATTCCCATGTGTTGTGGGAGGGACCTGGTGGGAGATAATTGGATCACGGGGGCGGTTTCCCCCACACTGTTCTTGTGGTAGTAAGTCTCACGAGATCTGAAGGTTTTATCAGGGGAAACCCCTTTCCCTTGATTCTCATTCCCTTCTCTTCTCTTGCCTGCCACCACGTGATACAAGCCTTTCACCTTCCACCATGATTGTGAGGCCTCCCCAGCCACGTGGAATGGTGAGTCCATTAACCCTCTTTCCTGTATAAATCACCCAATCTCGGGTATGTCTTTATTAGCAGCATGAAAACGGACTAATCCACCATCTCACTGTCCTCACTCCGGTCTCAGCAGCCCTGCTGAGCAGCTCTGGGGTAGACGAGGCTGTGAGGCGTAAGGCTCCATCCACTTCCTGCGGGAGGGATGCTTCTGCCCATGGGAGACCAGCACACAGTGGCGCCTTGTCAAAGGCCATGGCCCCATCACCCTGAGCCCCCTTCTGTGCCGGGCCCCCAGCAGCTATGGACAGAGCCACTCCCCAGAAAGTGACCACATGATGGTTTCCTGCCTGTGATGGCCTCCTTCAGGCACACCTTTCTCTCAGCTGCAGGCCACGCAGAGGAGCCAAGGAGGACCGCGCACCTCTCCGCACGTCGGGACTCCTGTCCTGTCCCTGAGGAGTGGGACCCTCGAGGTGTTCTGCCCAGGCCATCAGACCACAACCACCCCGACGTCACTGAGCGGCGTGAAGAGAGACCGGGATGTGCATCTGGCTCCCCCGACAGGCCCCACTTCTCACCCTGTGAGGCCACAAGGCCCGCGGCAGCAAAGGGCCATAAACTGGGGGTTTAAAATGACAGCAACCCATCGTCTCAAGCCCTGGAGGCCGGAAGTCCTCAGCCGAGGTGTGGACAGGGCCGGGCACCCTCCGAAGGCTCCAGGGTGGGCTCCCCCCCACCTCTCCAGGCTCCTGGGCACTCCGTGGCTCTCAGCCTCTGGTGGTTTCGCCGGCCCCTGCCTCTAATTGCTTCTAGACTGAGCTCTCTGAAGTTAAACCTTGTGAGTGTGAAGTTAAGCCGTTCTTCCCTGCCAGGACTCTAAAATAAAAGCAGCTGTCGCTCTACCGCATCTGAAGAACAGAAGCATCTCACGGGCCACGGACAAGGGGCTGGAGAGATGCTCTGACCATTGCTGTGAGTGAAGCCCCACAGGCTGCAGTCCCTTCACCCAGGAGCTGGGGAGAGGCTGAGGACCCAGAATGTCTTGAGTATCAGGCAATAGGAACTCACGTGAAAAACACATGAGACTTGTTTTGTTTTGTTTTGTTCTGTTTTGCAGTGAGTAAAAAAGCCCAATGTGTTTTTTACTTGAATCTGAGAAGCTAGAGAATAAAAAGCATTTTGTTTATCACAATGCGCTCACTTCTGATAGGGACCCTGCTTCAGCGGAGTGCTGGGTGTTTCGATCAGACTCCTGTGCCGGGACCTAAACGGAGGACTGACTATGAGTTAAACGCAACAAGGAGTGTGGGGTGGAGAGATCCTTGTCCGACACCCGCCCAGGCTGAGGAGATGCTGGAAATCCCGAACTCGCCAGCGTTTACTCCCCGTGGCGAGAGTCTGCCTATTCCAGAAAGAAACTGCAGATTGATCTGTAGATGTGACTTTATAGGGTCCCCTGTGAGCCCCAGAGAAGCAACCTCTGCAGAGAAGTACCCCGACTCCAGGCCTCCGACTGCCCAGTCTTTCTCCACGCAGGCAGCACCGACTCCAGGCCTCCGGCTGCCCAGTCATTCTCCACGCAGGCAGCACTGACTCCAGGCCTCCGGCTGCCCAGTCATTCTCCACGCAGGCAGCACCGACTCCAGGCCTCCGGCCCAGTCATTCTCCACGCAGGCAGCACCGACTCCAGGCCTCCGACTGCACAGTCATTCTCCACGCAGGCAGCACCGACTCCAGGCCTCCGACTGCACAGTCATTCTCCACGAAAGCAGCACTGACTCCAGGCCTCCGGTTACTCAGTCATTCTCCACGCAGGCAGCACTGACTCCAGGCCTCCGGTTGCTCAGTCATTCTCTGCGAAGGCAGCAAGTGTCTGCAGTGCTGGTCGGTCCAGCCAGGCAATCTCTCAACCCCTCACTCATTCATGCATGTACTTGCTCAGTTACTAATTCATCAACCAATCAGTATGTATCGAGTGTCTACTATATGCCAGACTTTGTGCTGGGCACTAGAACAAAGGCTGTCCTGAGGATGTTATATTTTGGTAGGGAAGACAAATACACAGGCAGACAGTTAAAGCAGACAAGATGAGTGCGCTGAAGAAATGGAACCCAGTGATGTACAGGTGACCAGCAAGGGGGGCCTCTGGTCCTTTAGACCAGATGGCCAGGAAAGCAACATGAAACAGACCCAATAAGCCAGGAATCAGAAATACAAAGTGCTGAGGGAAACAGCATTCCAAATTAAAACAAAACAAAACAAAACAACACTCAGTGCAAATTCCCTGGAGTGGAAATAAGTGAGTATGTTCCAGAAAGACAAAGACAGACAGGGCCTGTGGGTACGGAGTGGAAGGGGGCACAGGAAGAGTCTAGGCTGAAGGACGAGGTGGGGCTAGAGAGTGCAGGTAGTAGGTTTAGGTTTTTATCTCTGTGCAATGCAAAGCAACTGGTAGGTGTTACACAGGAAAGAGGCATGACTGGATTTTAACGGGGTGGCTGTGGCTGCAGGGTGGAGCATGGCCTCCAGGGGACACACAGTATTAAGGCAGAATGGCCCTGATGGTCGTGGTAAAGGTGACAGATATTGTTAGCAGGTGGCTAAGCAGTGACTAGCTTCACTGCACAAACTTAAGAACAGCCTGTGTCTGTCACTCACTCATTCCGTCCCTAAACGTTGATGATATGGTTTCTCCCTCCCAGGATGGATACTAGGGATATATTGATAAGCAGGAAAAGATATGACATCTCATGGCTTTGTGGGTGACTGGGCTGAGCCACATGGTTCTCACTTGGGGTCTCCAAGCAGTTGTGCTCAGATGGCAACTTAAGGTGGAGTCATCTTCAGGCTTGGCTGGCTCTTCACTTCCATTCTGCCCTCACCGGGGACAGCTGGAAGAGAGGAGGCAGGTCCACTCCCAGACTACGGAGCTTCTCGTCTCCTGGAAGGCAACGGGACAAACGCAATCTGGACAGCAGACACAGCAAACGCCAAGGCCCGGAGGTGGGATGGGACGTGTCTGCTGGGAGAGCTGAAAGGAGCCGTGTGCCACAGTGAGGAGGGGAAGGGCGGTGGTAGATGAAGCTGGAGAGGCAGCCATGGCCAGATCCCACAGGCCCTGACCCAAATGGTGTCAGCTTTCAGAAGAGAAGTAAACCCCTCACTACTGCTTCTCTTCTGTATCTACAATCTCTCCAGGCACATACCTTTAAACACCAGCTCTAATCTGAGGACTCCTAAATTCCCATCTCCAGCCATGTCTCTCCCTAACTCCAGAAGGGGACATCTTCCTGCCCATGTGACTTCTCCCTTTGGATGCTGCATGGGCATCCCAACACCGGATCCTACGCTGAGCTCTTGACTTCCTCCCACCTTCTCTGGTCCCCTCACCACGCATCCCTGAGTCCTCTGCACGTCATCAATGCCACTTTCTTCTTAATCTTGCTCAGACTACAAGGCCTTCAAATCATCCTTGGATTTTCTTGCTTAAGCCAAAGTCAATCTGTCAGCATCCTGTTACCTCCACCTTCAAACTGCATCAAGAACCTGACAGTTCTCATCGAATCCACCACTCTGGTCCAAGCCTCTACCATCGCTCACCTGGATGATTTCAAAAGCTTTTCTGCAGCTGGTCTCCAAGGATTTCACTTCTCCACAATGGACCCCACACCCTACTACGCATGCCCCTGTGGCATCCCCTCACCTTGAATCCAGACCTATACCTGTCTTCTCTCCAGTAGGACCTGGCAGAAGGGACTTTCAAAGCTGAGTCATAAGTAGCCTTGTAGCTTTTGCTTAGGGCTTGTGAGGTCTTTGCTCTGGGGGGACTCAGCCACTGTGGAGGAATTCTGACCCCGAATCCACCAGGCTGTGAGGAAACCCAAGCTAGCCTGTGGAGAGGCCACATGAGGAGAGAAATATCTGGCCTGTCCCCTCTCTTCCAGCCAACTCGGGAGAGGACAACACGCAGGCAAAGAGCCAGCCAAGGCTGCAGATGACTGCAACTTCAGTTGCCATCTAAGCGTAACTACCCAAGAGGAGACCCTAGGTGAGAACCATGTAGCTGCCCGGTCAACTAATACGGCCATAAGACATCAACACGAATCACTAATCTCAGCCACTTTTTTTGGGTTGCATTAGTCCATTCTCACACTGCTATAAAGACATACCTAAAACTGAGTAATTTATGAAGAAAAGAGGTTTAACTGACTCACAGTTCCTCGGGCTGTACAGGAGGCATGGCTGGGGAAGCCTCAGGAAACTTACAGTTATGGCGGAAGGCAAAGGAAATGCAGGCACATCTTCATATGGCAACAGGAAAGAGCATGAAGCGGGAGGGGCTACACACTTCTAAACCAAGAAATCTTGTGAGAACTCAGTCACTATCACAAGAACAGCAAAGGGGAAGTCTGCCCACATGATCCAATCATCTCCCACCAGGTCTCTTCCCCCACATTGAGAACTACAATTCAACATGAGATTTGGGTGGGGACATAGAGCCAAACCATATCAGGGTGCTTTGTGATACAGCAATAGCTAACTGGTGTACCTCTGTGCGGGTCTTCCTGCACCTCCTCTTGTGTACTACATCTCTACAGAGTTGCAGATATAATTCCTTAAAAATTCAGGTTAGATCACATCATTCTACTGTTGAAAACCGTTTAATGGCTTCCCATCTCAGGAAGAAAAGAGCCAAAGTCCTTATCTTGGCCTTCAAAAGCTTTAAGTGATCTGCTCCAAGTCATCTCCCTCATCTGACCTCATCTTCTAACTGTTTCCCTGCGTTCATTCTACTCCTGCTCCTCGGACTTCCACACACTTCTCAGACACAGCAGGCACTCACCGTCTGCCCCAGGGCCTTTGCACTTCTGCACAGCTCCCTCCCTGGCTTCATCCAGGTCTCTGCTCAAAGGACTCACCACAGTGAGGTCTCCCCAACCACTAAATGTAAACCAGCTCTTCCATGACTATCACCCTTCACCCCTTCTCACCTCCCCACCTGACCTGCACGTGAATTCATCAACTCTCCACCAGAACCAAGGGCATGGATTTAGATCACTTTTTCCAGAAACAAGAAAGCATTTGACACAAAGTGGTTGCTCAATATTTTTGAATGAATATGTCTTCGGGTGTGGGTCCAACTAGATTTCTTTTTTTTAACTTTTATTTTAGGTTCAGGGGCACATGTGCAGGTTTGTTATATAGGTTTTAATCAGGGCAAGTACTGTAGGCTTTGAAATTCTTCGGGAAGCTGGTGCCTGAGGTGAACAAATCCATTTCCCTTTAAAATCTGCATATCTGGACATACTTTTTTGACTCCAGTGAAAATTACTTGGCAACCCCCACAATACAGTCAAAACGGGCTCTGAAAAGAACCGTGTGGGCCAGATGCAGTGGCTCACACCTGTAATCCCAGCACTTTGAGAGGCCAAGACAGGCACATCACGAGGTCAGGAGTTCGAGACCAGCCTGACCAACATGGTGAAACCACATCTCTACTAAAAATACAAAAATTAGCTGGGCGTGGTGGCGGGCACCTGTAATCCCAGCTACTCAGGAGGCTGAGGCAGGAGAATCGCTTGAACGTGGCTGGCAGAGGTTGCAGTGAGCCCAGATCACACCACTGCACTCCAGCCTGGGCGACAGAGCGAGACTCCTTCTCAGAGAAAAAACAACAACAAAAAATAAATGAATACACCATGTGTTTCTGTGCATAACCAATCACGGGCTGCAGGGAAGCAGGGCACGTTGTCTTTAGCTAAACTGGATGATCACTATTAAGACAGACGGCACATCAGCGATATTTGGAAACAAAAAAGCCCGCATATGAATGTGACCAGTGGGCTAATTATCAGTTCAGAGAGGCCCTGAATGCACATTGGCACAGCTCCACAGCTGTTAATTACCCCCATGAACACAGGACGAGCAGTCTTCATTCACAGGCCGCACACCGCCCCCTGCCCCCCAGTCACGTTAGGATGTGGAAGACACACGACACGTCAGGTGCGAGATGAGAATGGTGACCACGGGGTTTGGGATGGAAAGCCATGGTGATGACTGCCTGAGCATCATGCTTTAACCCAAGTGAGCCGCTTCTACTGTTCTACTGCACCTGTCGTCTACTAATGGAACAACGTGGGTTTCTTGAGGATCAGCGGGGAGGTCTGTAGAGTGGGAACCTGGAGTTCTCCCACCCCGAGGATCCAGGGGTCACTATGCTCGCCATCTCCCACACGTGGTGATGCCCCGACCTGGAGCCGCACATCCCTAGGTTTCCCCGTCATAGCAGACGACACCATTGCTGCCCCAAAAACTCACGTCCTGACTCCTTCCCGCCTCTCACACTCCACGTCCAGTCCATCAGCAAACCCTGTTGATTCAACCTTGAAGACGCACCCTGAGCCTGCGCCCTGCGCCTGCGTGCTCCTCCCCACCCTGACTTGGTGGGAGCCCCCATTATCTCGCATCAGGACACGGCTCCCAGTGGGGTCCCTGCTTCCACTCCTGATTTTTTCTGTGTGGCCACTGGAATGACTCTCCACAAACCAAAGCCAGATGCACGTCCTCTCTCAATTCCAATGGCATCTGACACAAACGGATTGCAAAACTGTGCCACAATCGCTCCCTGCATCTGAGGTAGAAAGGTAAGAGATGAGGCTTAGAATTGGGACCAAACAGGACTAGCTAAATCAGGTCCCAGGCAGAAGCACCTTCCCATGAGACGCACCCACAGTGCCATGTCAGTTGACCATTGCCATGGCAACATCCAGAAGTTACTACCCCTTTCCATGGCAATGACCCAGCCATCCAGAAGTTACCACCATTTTCCAATAATTTTCTGCAAAATCTGCCCCTTAATTGGCATGTAATTAAAACCTGGTTTAAATCCAACTTCAGAGTCACCTCTGAGCCACTACTCTAGGTGCACGGCCTGTGAGGTAGCCTTGCTCTGCAAGGAGCAGGACCTCTGCTGCTGCTATGCACAGACGCTTCAGTAAAGGCTGCTAACACCACCAGCTTGCCCTTGAATTCTCCCTTGGGTAAAGCCAAGAACCCTCCCAGCCTAAGCCCTGATTTGGGGCTCCCTGCCCTGCACCACATCTACATTCTTGCTGACATGACTTCTTGGCTCCTCTTAGCTGGAGACAGAGTTAACGTCCCTAACCCCTGAAACCAGGCAGACACTGAGCTTTGCTTTGGCCAACAGAATTCAAGAAGTGCCTTTCTCCATTCAAGCCTGAGCCTCATGAGGTCTTCCGTGTCTCTGCCTCATTCATGGCCCAACTGTCCCCGGCCAGAAGCCCTATCTCACCTGATGGAGGAGGGGAGAGCAAGGAGCAAGGCGGTCACCCCAGGCCAACCAACCAAGACCCTCCAGTGGCCACACCCAGGTGCATGTGAGCCCCGGCTGGACCGGAAGGGCTGTTCACTCCAGTTCAGTCAAGCTGAGAAGCTCCATGCAGCCAACCAGAGGTTTGGAAGCAATGATGGACTATGACTGCTTCAAGTCCCAGGCTTCGGGATGGTTTGTTATGCAGCCTTATTGGGAGAGGGGATAATACATACACTTCTACAATTCTTGGAGTTCTACCTTGGCCCATAAGACTCTAACTTATTCCCAATCCAGGTTTCATTTTTTTCCTTCCCTGCCCCTCCCCATTCACTGACTGGCCTACCTTCTTCTCCCTGGACATGTCAGGCGTCCACGCACCCCAGGCCCTCTGCACTCCCCTCTGCCTGGGATGCTCCTCCCTGAACACTGACAGGGCTGCTTCCTCCCTCTGCTCAACATATATGTCTCGGGAAGCCTCCTGGACCACTCTTTCAAAGTGCCACCATCAGCAGGAACTGATTTCCTGCTCCTCTACCCAGTTTATTTTTCTGCAAAGCACTGATCACTGCCTGACGTTATAGCACAGGCATTTGACTTTCCTTCATCAGGGAGCTGAATGTTGAGGTCTCTTTTGCTAATTGCTAGACCCGTGGTGCCTGCAACCGTGCCTGGTACATAGCGCTCAATGGACCCTTGTGAATGAATGACTAGTCATACAGTGAGCAACTTGTGGCCCAAGGATGCCACGTGTGTCTCACTATACAGATCTCTGTTTAGATGCGCTGATGTATCCCTTTCCCTTGATAGGGATGCTGGCGACAGGGAAATTCCCCAAAAGACAGGGTGGACATGCGGGCAGAGTCTCATTAGACCACCCCACTTGGTTCACCCTCCAGTGCTTTCCCATCTCTTGGCATTTTAGATTCCACAGACCAGGAATGAATGGCTCAGGAATACTACATTTTCTCTTGTTCAAGTCCCATCAAGAAGAACTCAGCCGGGTGCAGTGGCTCACGCCTGTAATCCCAGCACTTTGGGAGGCCGAGGCAGGCTGACCACTTGAGGTCAGGAGTTCAAAACCAGCCTGGCCAACATGGCAAAACCCCATCTCTACTAAAAATATACATACACACACAAAATAGCCGGGTGTGGTGGTGGGTGCCTGTAATCCCAGCTACTAGGGAGGCTGAGGCAGGAGAATCTCTTGAACCTGGGAGGTGGAGGTTGCAGTGAGTTGAGATCGCGCCATTGCACTCCATGCACTCCAGCCAGAACGACAGAGCAAGACTACATCTCAAAAAACAAAACAAAACAAAACAAAACAAAACAAAACTCTTCGTGGATTCTTCTTGTGTGGAGGGCAATCTAGCCTTAGCGTTCCTCCCCAACTCTCCTTGCTAATGTTGCAAGACAGGCTTGAAAACTCCATATGCCATTAGGCTCTTCTTCTCCAAAGAACTTCCAAAGAAAGAGACTTGGGAAAATTGCTATGAAAATGTTCCTGACAACAGTTTCTTCTGTATTTTTCTGCGTCCTCTAACGTAACATTCCGAGTAAGAAAATCATGTCCAGCACGCCGTGCTTCGTTTCGCTGGGGAAGCAGTGAGCTCCCTTCCCCAAAGACGTGAGAATTATGCAATTGTTCATATTTTCTTTTCTGTCCAGCCTCCCTGGAAACTCGGAGCCAAATGAGAATCTTGGAGTAACTATGTTCACCCTCCAAGGCGGCATATTTCAGTTCTTTCTTCTCTTTATGCACACATTCTACTTCCTTCCATATCACTTCATTATATTTAATGATTTTGGTAATTAGGACATATTCTTGGAAAGAAGCACAATAAAAACACATTCACAGATAATGAAGTCATCAATTATCATTTTTTTAAGTACGAAAATCAGGAGGGACTCAAATCAGGTTAAATATTCACTGCGTGATCCACGCTAGGGGCGCGTCTAGTCAGTTTCAGTATTATTCTTACATGATTGTTTCAGGAACATTCAGCCCCAATTTCAGCCTTATCTATTTCACTGAAAGCTTTTATATTTGGAAGGAAAACCACATCCCGTTCACAATTCAGTCAAACCCAGTGGTGGCTGTGATTTGGTGGCCCTTCAATCTGCTGTAGGAGACTGAATCTGCGCGTGGTAGAGGGTTTTACATCCCTGGCCTCCCCTTCCCCAGTCATATCAATCAAAAGTGTCCTCAGACATTGCCAAATGTCCCCTGGAGGGCAAGTTGGCCCCGCTGAGAACCATCTTTCATGGCTTTTTAATCCAGGGCTCTTCCCCAGGCTGGCATTTCAGGGTCTTTGCTCCGTGCAGGCGAAGGAGAGGGGCTGTGAGCCGGCCCTCAGGCACGCTTAGCTGGGAACCCTGCATCACCTGACGTTCTCCCAAGATGGGTCTCTGATCCGGTAGAATCCTCTTTGGCTTTCAGCAAATCAGGTTGACTGAAACTGTGCTGAGTTCCAATTCCATTCACATTACTGACAACAAAAGAAAACACCAACCACTCAAAGGGCATGAGGTCAGAAAGGAGGGAAGATGCTGCCTCGCTGGCTCTGAAGGCGGAGCGCGAGGCCCTCAGCAGCCCTTGCAGCTGGAAAGGCAAGGAATGAATTCTCCCCAAAGCTCAGAAAGGCACTCAGTCCTGCCAACACCAGATCACAGCCCTGTGAGGCTCATCTCAGGCTTCTGCCCTCCAGAACTGTAACAGAATACGTGTACGTCGCTTTAAGCCACCGAGACACTATGGGGTCACTTGCTACAGCAGCAATAAGAAACAGATACACAGTTTCTGAGCCTCAGTACCACTGACATGTGGGACCAGGTGATAATCTGCTGTAGGAGACTGATCTGTGCGTGGTAGAGGGTTTTACATCCCTAGCCTCCCCTTCCCCAGTCACATCAATCAAAAGTGTCCTCTGACATTGCCGAATGTCCCCTGGAGGGCAAGCTGGCCCCACTGAGAACCATCTTTCATGACTTTTTAATCCAGCAGACTCTCTGCTAAGCTCCTTCCTCCCAGGGATTCATGGCACACCCTCCATTAAATTCACTAAGCCCTGAATGTGTGTCCCAGGCGCTAAAGGCAGAGGGTTGGATAAGTCACGGTGTGTGCCCTCAGAAAACTCACAGTCAGTCATCGAGGCAGCTGCTTAAAGAATTATGTGGTAGCACCTCCTCTCTTGAGGGTTACGTTCTGAAGACTTAGAGCACACAGGGAGAAGCAGGACAGTCACCTTGCTGAGAACTGCAGGACCAGCTTGGTCCACATTCAGGGCTGGTAGTCAGAGAATAGGCCATCTTTCTTTGCTAATTGAGATGGAATCATTCTTTTCTCATTGAGATGGAATGCACATGCCATAAAGGTCATCATTTTGGTGTGCAATGCCATGGTTTTGGCACATTCACAAAGTTCAGCAGCCATTATTACCATCTAACTCAAGAACATTTTCACCATTCCAAAAAGAACCTCATACCCCTTAGCGGTCACTCCTCATCCCCATCCCCCTACTCCCTCCACTCCCCCCACCACCATCCCTGGAGGGGTCACTCCTCATCCCCATCCCCCTACTCCCTC
>NW_012102388.1:1551233-1555461 GCF_000951045.1 Mandrillus leucophaeus
CACTCCTCATCCCCATCCCCCTACTCCCTCCACTCCCCCCACCACCATCCCTGGAGGGGTCACTCCTCATCCCCATCCCCCTATTCCCTCCACTCCCCCCACCACCATCTCTGGAGGGGTCATTCCTCATCCCCACCTCCTCCACTCCCCCCACCACCATCCCTGGAGGGGTCACTCCTCATCCCCATCCCCCTACTCCCTCCATTCCCCCACCACCATCCCTGGAGGGGTCACTCCTCATCCCCACTCTCTCCACTCCCCCAGCCACCATCCCTGGAGGGGTCACTCCTCATCCCCATCCCCCAACCCTGTCCACTCCCCCACCACCATCCCTGGCAATTACTCAGATGCTCCCCTCAGAGTTCCAAAAGCTTCCCCAAAGAGGCTACAGATGGAGGTAAAATCACTTCTCGATTTAAAGAGTATTTGCGGATGCAGCCTAATCCTGTTTTCTGTAATTGTGAAATGCAAATGATCCTGGTAATATATGTACTGATCATAGAACTGGAGATGACTTTTTTTTTTTATTTTTGTAAAAAAAAATGTTTCCCAGAATGAGAATCCAATCAAATTTTAACACTTGGTGAAAAAATTCATTCAGTTTAACTCAGTGGCATCAATAGCAAATCAACCCACTGGCTAAATATTGAAGGAGATCTCAGCTCATCAGGAATGCGTGAGGAGCATCCAGTTACCTGTACCCCGATAGAGCAAATGTTCTGGTTTAGCTATCCTCTTTGTAACAAAGGTCATTAAACGTCCGAGCAGCAGCTTAAAATTCCTGAAGTTTGAAACCCACTGTAGCCACCTCTGGTCTTTAACGTAAGCAGACTCCATTTCCATTCAGGAGCAGAGTGCCCGCCACTGCACAGCTCAGCTGTGTTTAACATCCTAAGAAATGGAAATGCATAATTGGCTTTATGGGATTGCTTCCAGAAACACTGGAATTTTGTTATTTATTGCTTTTTATACCACAAAAAAGGGGAAAGCAGCCCCAACATCTCTGAATGTGGATGATGGCCTCCAAAGGAGCTTGACGTAGCTTCTGCTCAGGGGTCCTGTAGCCCCTCTTTCCTCACACCGACCTCACAAAGAGCAGAAGTGGTCCCAAATGCAGAAAGCCAGCCTACCTTCAGGACCTGTTCTAGGTTCTCCAGCTTGGCTTGGAGCTGGTGTTTCTCCTTCAAGGCCAAATCGCGCTCTCTGGTCAAGAGGGTGAGTGGGTGGTTGAGATGCACATACTCTGCCTTCACCTGCAAGCGGAAGGAATGGAGACAAGGAGGTTATCACAACCTGCCTAAGAGCTGGAGCAGGCATCTGCCTCCAGCTGGTATCCATTGCTTCCTCTTTAGGAGGAAAATCTTCAATTTCCTCTTAGAGGATTCTTCCCTTCCTCCTTCTCCATCATGGACTGGGTCCACTCCTACTAGGGGCCACTACACATGACCAAGGGCTGACCAATCAGCAGACTATCTCCGTCTTCCTCCTGCCCACCTCCACCACAGCCTCAGTGATTGGGTCAGAGTTGCAAATGTGCCACATGCCTGGCCAATCAGTGTAATCTCATCTCCTGGATGTAGTGATTGGTTGGGGAAGTCACATGACCCAATTGCATTCTGGGGGAATGAGATCCTGTACTAGTATAGGAACGTGGAAGAACTCTCCCTTTTGCCCACTGGACTTGGAAAGTTAAAGACAAAAAGCTGGAACTACTGTGGCCTTTGTCATCACGAGGGAAGAACCCATCTGAGAACAGAGCCAATGAGATAAATGCAGAGACACAGAGGGAAAAGCAGGATCCCCATGGCATCATTTGAGCACCCAGATCAAGCTGAGCCTGAAGCTAATTATCTTTTCCTTTTCAGTCACTTGGACCAATAGATTCTCCTTGTTTGCTTACACCAATTTGAGTCGTCTGTCCCCTGTAACTATGAGAGCCCTAACAGATACAAGTGTTTTCCCATTGTGTAAGCATATTGATTCTTGTCTAAAAATTTTACCTCATCTTAAAAGTGAATAAAAATGCCAATGAAATTCCACATGAACTAGAATGCATTCCCCCAATAAATCCAAAAAAACACATAAATTCCATTCTTAGGCCACAACCCCCAGGGCCAAGCTACAAGCTGATCGGGAAGGGAGGCACCACGTTCAGTCTCTCTCCGCTTCGAAACAGGTCAGGGGATGCTATCAATGAAAGAAATCACCAAGGTTCCTTTCCCATTCATTTTTCAATGTGGAGGCAACATATTTTAACCCAACAGCAGCCTTGTAATTTCTTTTTCTCCTCCCCAAGTCTCATGATGTGAATTATGGCTTCAATAACAGACTAACACAATGCCACGCTTGTCAGCTGCAGAAGTCCTTTCCATTTCAAATACTTTCTGTACTGAGTGTTAGTTTAACCTGACAACTTCTGGGGCACCAGAAGAAAGGCAGGCACCCACTTGGCATTCCCGAATGGGAACAGGGTTACAGGAAAGCTGTTATTAAGAGGTCGTACAGAGGTCTCATTCGAAGGAATATTTTAATGCCATTTTGCTGCAACGTGATGTTATCAGGCAATGAACTTAGAGAAATAATCCAAATGCCCCCGGTGAAAATGTCACGACCTATTTGAATTAAACCATCCTCACTCCTGAACCTCAATACCCCAGGGTGCAGGTTTGCAGAAAGCATCACTTCTTGTATCCTAGCTGTTCAGGAACATTAGGACTTGGGAGTCATGCTCGAATGCTCCTAAATTTAGTCTCACACAGCGACCAGCACCATCTTTCTGAAATACCTGCCAGATCTTGCCTCTCCCTGCTTGAAACCTTCTAAGGTTTCCACAGAATTTAGAATAAAATCCAAACTCCTTGGTGGTCTAAAAGCCCCACCCACCTGCTACCCTGTTGCCACCATGCTGGGGACACCCTGGCCTCCTTCTGTCCCTTAAACAGGTCGAGCCTCTTCCCACCCCGGAACCCTTGCACCTGCTGATTCTGTTGCCTGCAGATCTCTACCCCGCCCTGCCCCAGTCTGCTCAGGTCTGGCTCCTTCTCATTCGGTGTAACCTCAGACAGGCCTTCCCAACCCTTGCAAGGTGACGAAACCCTTGTCTCCACCCCCCGCCTCCACGTCCCTCCCTCCCACACCGCCATGCTTCGGTGTCCACGTGTGTTCGGTACTGTCCTCTGCGGCTGTTTGCCTTCTTCCTGTGGCTGCTCCTCATTGGAACAGAAGTGTCATGAAACAGAAGTTTTCTTCTGCCACGCAATTTCCCATCGTCAGAGCCCAGAGGACCGCCTGGCAGGGAGTCAGTGGTCAAGCAAGACTTTTGTACTGAGTGGAATGGTGTTGAGGAAAGTTCCAAGAATGGAAAGGTGGCCCTGGCTCCTGGGTGGACTACTGCTGTTAACTCTCCCAGACCCAGGCCCCACCATCATCCATCCCTCTTTGTGTCCCAAGAGGCTCATCCTCACGGCCTGCACCCCCCGTACCATCCCGGCTTCTAATCAGCTTGCCCAGTGGAAGACATGATGGAGAAACTATGGATCAGCATGACCCCTGGCCCCCGGCCCTCCCCAGCAGCCTGCAGGGGTTACTCTGAGTTACTCCCCTGAGAAAGACCGCTGGTGAGCCTGGCCCTTGGCTGGAGGCCTGGGAACTGGGATCTGGGGAGAATTCCTACATTCCTTCATCGATTAGGGCAGCTTCCCGCATCGAGGCCACTTGAACAAGACGGTTTGTGCTGAACACCTTTCCTTCTGGGACTCTGGAATTGTGGTATGTGCTGGACAGAGAGAGCCCATGTGACCAGGTCCCCATAAAAACTCTGGTTGCTGAGTCTTTAATGGGCTTCCCTGATAGATGACATTTCACACACATCACAGCTTGCAGCTGTGGGTCCACTAAGCGTCCTGTGTGATTCTTGGGAATCCTCTTGGAAGACGACCTGGAGGGCCTGTACCTGGTCTCCCCCTGGCTTCATCCTGTGTGGCCCTCTCCCTTTGCCACCTGTGCTGTGTGTCCTTTTGCTGTAATAAGTCACAGCCCTGAGGGCGGCTGCACACTGAGCCCTGCAAGTCCTCCCACTGGGTTGTGGAACTGGGGTAACCCCCAACAGTGTCCTCTTATGGGGAGGGCCTCTCCCACACCCTTCTCCTCATACCCATAGCAGGTGGCCACGGTGCCCAGCCTCTGCTGGTCTCAGACTCCCAACCCCCTTTGCAGGTGTCCTGCCCCC
>NW_012102388.1:1555511-1556293 GCF_000951045.1 Mandrillus leucophaeus
CCCCCCGCCCCCGGCCCCTGCAACACCACCCACACCTTTGCTAGCACTTTATTTTCTAAACTCTGCTCCACCCTCCAGTTTGCAAATGCTGTCTATTTGCTTTTGTGACCCTGATGGGTAAAATCTCCAAAGAAAAAGAATATTAACAGCCCAGAAACAACATGATGACTCAGAGGCTCCCTACCTAAGGAGTTTCTAGTTTGGAGAGGAATCGATTCAGACTCATGCTTCACAGAGAAGCCAACTTGGGTTTCAGGCTCCATGTGCAGAGCCCAGCATGAAGATGCATTTATTATCCAGCTTTTTACAAGAGCACTGGACAGTCAGGAATTGCCCTCTAGGGGGCAGCATCCAGTGCTTTGGTCAAGAACAGACAACCTCCAACCTAGGACAGGCCACCGTTCCAGTGTGAACCTGGAAAGAAATTACCGAGCACCGGTACGCATTCTCCCACGGGCACGTCACAAACGGTGGCCAGAAGCTAGAGTCCAGCTGGCCCCTAAATCCTATTTGTCCCACAATAGAGCTAAAAGGGAGCTAAATTTAACACAGTAGAGTGGAAACACGGTGTTTCTGCAGTGGACAATATGGTGGTAATTGCAGTGACTTAACAGAAGGCAATAATGTTGGGGGAACAAATGGATCCGTTGGTCTTGAGGTGATGCTCATACGCAAAGTAAAAGAAAAGAGGTTCTCGGAGGAAGGTGAAGAGTCCAGGCAGAGTCTACGGAGGACCTCGGGGGCAAGTCAATGACATTTACTCTTTTTTTTTTTTTTTTTTT
>NW_012102388.1:1556883-1578160 GCF_000951045.1 Mandrillus leucophaeus
GAGGGGGGAGGGAGAACTGAAGAGACTGATTTCCTGGATGTATAATGCCTGAGTAACGGCCCCACATGAAGATGCCCACATCCAAATTCCTAAAGTCTGTGAATATATCACTTTTCGCGGCCGAACGGACCCTGAGGATGGGATTGTGCGGAGGGTCCTGAGAGTGGGAGAGCACGGGGTTATCCAGATGGGCTCTATGTAATCACAGAGCCCTCATCAGGAAAAGTAGAGTCAGAGACGAAAAAGAGAGAGCTTGGACAACGCTCTGCTGTCAGCTTTGAAGATCAGGGAAGGCAGCCAAAGTAAGGCAAGAGGAGAGACTCTGCCCCAGAGCCTCAGGAAAGCACACAGGCCTGCTGCCACCTTGACTTCAGGGCTTAAGACGTGCAGAGCGCTGAGACACGACGGAGTGTTTGTGGGAATCTGTCGCAGCAGCAATAAGACAACTGCTGCGGAGGTCAGCTAGACGGCGGTCCTCATCACCGCAAGCACGCGTTGAATTGTCACTCTGTGCCAGCAACTGGCATCTGTCCCTGGAAAGCCTAAGCCCCAGTGAGCTGGGCCCCACCCCTCCATATCCCCCAAGTCAAGTTTGTCACCTCCTCTCCTGGTGCAGCCCCCAGGGCTTCAGTTGCCCCGCTGGCTCCTCTAACCCTGCCTGCACCTCCCTAAGAATGCTTATACTTAGCAACCGTCCTCAATTGCTTTCGGGGGATGTGCCATATCTCGCCTGCTGGGACCAGACTGAGACCGTCTGTGACATGGTTCTGATGAACCTGGAGCAGAAATCTCTGGAGGACAATGACCTTTCATGAAACAGAGCTTCGTGAGAAAAGCTTCAGCCCTTCTTCCTCCCGCCACAGTGGGGATGCGATCCTTCGAGATGGAATGCCACCTGTCTCGGTGTCACGGAAGCCACCCTCCACACACGTCACCACTGGATAGGAGCCCCCGGGCCCTCGCTCCTTCTCTAGGCCGCAGCCTCTGGCCGGGGTCACCACCTCTGGGCTTCCTGAACATGATAGTGCCCCTCATGTGTAACCCACCAAGCTCAGGCTTCCGTGAGGGGCAGCTGGAAATAACCCCAGCTGATACACCTGGAGAAGGGGGCATTCTCTAATTCAGCAGCCACTGATCCTACCTGGATAGAGGACTGATGCGGCTAAATTAAAACACGATAAATATCGGCTCCAATGGGCCACTCAAATGCTGGCACCTGGGGCCGGTGGCCCAGAAGAGAGCCTGGCAGTTTCCTCTCTGCTGGGTTGGGTTTTGCAGCCCAGCTCATGCCCGGAGTCTTGGCGGACGGGCCCTTAGCTGACAGACGCCCTGGCCTCTGGCTCCGAAGAACACAGGGGTGCAGGGATCCCCACTGCATTGAGGTCTCTGCCTCAAAGTCCATCACTTTTTTTTTTTTTCTTGAGAGAGCCTGACTCTGTTACCCAGGCTGGAGTGTGGTGGCGTGATCTCGGCTCATTGCAACCTCTACCTCCTGGGTTCAAGAGATTCTCATGCCTCAGCCTCCTGAGTAGCTGGGATCACAGGTGCACTCCACCATGCCCAACCAATTTTTGTATTTTTAGTAGAGACGGGGTTTCTCCATGTTGGCCAGGCTGGTCTCAAACTCCTGACCTCAGGTGATCCATGCGCCTTGGCCTCCCAAAGTGTTGGGATTACAGGCGTGAGCCACTGAGTCTGGCCTGGGTCCCTATCTCATTGCTGGCGTGAGCCACCGCACCCAACCTGGGTCCCTGTCCCGTTGCCCTTGGTCTTGGTCTAGAACAGTCTCCTGGATGTTCTCAAGAGCCAAATAAGTCTCCTACTAAAGGAGAAAGTGAACTCAGAGTGACAAAGACGACTCAGAGATCTTCACTAAGACACACAATCAAAGAAAAAATGTCCCAGACGTTCACGGGTAGGAGCCCAGACGATTCTTCCTTTGTCCTGATTAAATGCAAGGTGAGGAACAATTCCCTCTTATAAGATTTTTTTTTTAGAGAATAATAATCAGCTGCAACCCTGGGCTGGACACTCACCTTTCAGTCAAACACTAAGCCTCATGAATCCCAAATATCTATGTGTGTCATCCTTTTAAACTTTCCTAATTTTCTTACTAGAAAACAATGCTTAACGAGGGAAATTGCTAGTAAGTCACATGGCTGACATTTCATACCAGTGTTTCCTAGCTGTGCCTGTACTTCTACAACCTTGGGTTTCTGGCCAGCAGGTAAGAGGATTCCCTAGGTTGTAGGAAATTCTGACCCATGCTACAGCAAGGTCAAAGGTCATGAACGTAATGACCTACTAGTGCCGGCTCCAGAATGTCAGGTACTAACAGGGTTTGAATGATTCCCCAAGACCTGCTCACCGCACACAAACACAACAGCACACTAACCACCCCGGGCATCCGATCCAGACACTGGATTGGATTTTATTCTCTAAAAAAAATCTCGTAAGAGTGAACTGTTCACTTTGATCCAGACACTGGACTCATTTATATTTCAAAATACATTCTCGTGGCAGCAACAGTGGCACCAGGTGGAAGAGAAGCTTGAAATTTTGGCCTCAGATAATCAATGTGATGAAAACCTTGAACCTCAGACCTGCTACAGGGACAGGGGCCCAGTGTGGGGAGGAGGGAGCTCAACAGGCCCCTCCTAACCCAAACAGAGAAGAAATTTGAATCATTTTTTCTGAAATCAACAAAAGGTTGGCTTTGCAGCTTCAAAGGCATCAAGCATATTCTTTGCACTATGTCTTGGATCCCAGCTCATCGGTTCCTCCCACAAGGCCGCCTGCCTGAGAGAATTCAACACCCCAGACAGCCCAATACCACCGTTTGCGCCTAAGAACCAATCCTTCCTGCACAGGGAAAAAGGCTGACAATGTAGTCTCTTTGCATTCATAATTAAGAGCTCTGAGAATTAATTTCTGTCTCTTAATCAGTGCTACCGAAAAGCAGTTTGCAATTCTAAGCAAGAATCAGATAGAGGAATTGCTGATCCCCCCGTGTCTGCAGGGACCCAGAAGAGCACTGGTGTTTCTGCAGGTTTGCGTTGACGAGCTTACCCATGAGTCTGGAGGGACGGTTGAATGCTTCTATTAGCACAAACTCACCCCCACCCCTTCAGTCTCCCCAGCTACCCTGGACCACAAAGATGCTTGGCCCAAGAGACAGTCTCTGGGGACTGCCACTCCCTCACTGCCTCCCATGCAGGAAGCCAGCCCAGGCACTTGGAAGGAAATCCAAGCTCTGCAAAGCAGGCTGCAGGACAGACCCGGTGCCCCTGCTGCCTCTCCCAAAGCACTGCCATTCCTGTCCACCCAGGGGAGCTGCTGGGCTCCCTGAGACACCCCTGCAAAGCAGAAGCCAAGGCGAGCTCATTTCCTGTGCCTTGCAGCCTCGTTTAAAAGGCCAAGCTGAGAAGACAGCAGAGGGAGAAATTCAAACCTCAAGCGAACAAACAAAGCGGTTTGAATCCCACGGGAGCAGGGATGTCAGGCTGCACCACCAGCCATCTAGGAAAGGAGGCTGCCGCCGTTGTGAGGGCTGAGCCCTGGGACCCCCACCTCTGCCGGCCTTTGCTGGCCTGGTCAATGCCTGCAGGGCTCAGCTCCAGCACCCCCGTGCCCCCACAGCTGGCGTTGCCTCTCCAGGTGCAGGAGCCCAGCTCGGGAGCAGAGTGTGGACACATGCAGCTATTTTAGTCGTAGGAAGAAAGCCATCCCAGGATCCAACCTCCTTGTGCCCAGCTCCCCACCAGCCCTGCCGTCAGCCTGCACTGGAGGTCTGAAACGCCCCCATCTTTTTTATATTTTTCCTCCTATTTGAAGAAAAATACTCCTGGCCTAAGAAAGTCACTAAGCCTAATGATGCATTCAGACCTCAGTGTGAGTGAGTGTATCAGAGCCTTTCCTGAAAGTGTAGGTTTGGAAAGTGGGGACTGGTGGAAAAATGGGGAAAGCATACTAATTGAAGGGTCAGGATATATTAAAACACACCTTTTTTTTTTTTTTTTTTTTTTGAGATGGAGTCTTGCTCTGTCGCCCACGCTGGAGTGCAGCGGCGCGATCTCGGCTCACTGCAAGCTCCACCCACCTCCCAGGTTCATGCCATTCTCCTGCCTCAACCTCCTGAGTAGCTGGGACCACAGGCGCCCGCCACCATGCCTGGGTAATTTTTTGTATTTTTAGTAGAGACGGGGTTTCACCGTCTTAGCCAGGATGGTCTCAATCTCCTGACCTCGTGATCCGCCCACCTCAGCCTCCCAAAGTGCTGGGATTACAGGCGTGAGCCACCGTGCCCGGCCTAAAACACACCTTTTTAAGAAAAATTATGATCAAATACACATTACATCAAATTTACCATCTTAACTATCTTACGTGTAGCTACTTCAGTGGCATTAAGGACATTCGCGCTGTTCCACAACCATCACCACCACCCATCTCCAGAACTCTCTATCCTCTTCCCCAACTGAAGCTCCGTCCTCATTAAACAGCACCTCCCTATCCCCCTGCACCCAGCCCCTGGCACCTCCATTCTACTCCTGTCTGTATGGCTCTGATGACTCTAGGAACCTCATACAAGTGGAATCAGACAGCGTTTGCCCTTTGGGACTGGTTTATTCACGCAGCAAAATGTCCCCAAGGTTCATCCACGCACTAGCATGTGTCAGAGTTTCCTTCCCTTTCAAGGGTCAGTAATATTCCATTGTACACATATGCCACGTGTTGTTTATTCACTCATCCGTCAGTGGAAATGTGGGCTAGTTCCACCTTTTGGCTACTATAAATTTGTAACATGTACATATATCATTTGAGACCCTCCTTTTTTTTTTTTTTTTTTTTTTTTTTTTTTTTGAGACTGAGTTTCGTTCTGTTGCCCAGGCTGGAGTACAATGGCATGATCTTGGCTCACTGCAACCTCCACCTCCCAGGTTCAAGCGATTCTCCTGCCTCAGCCTCCCAAGTAGCTGGGATTACAGGCATGCACCACTACGCCTGGCTAATTTTTGTATTTTTAGTAGAGATGGGGTATTCACCATGTTAGCCAGGCTGGTCTCCAACTTCTGACCTCAGGTGTTCCACCCGCCTCGGCCTCTCAAAGTGCTGGGATTACAGGTGTGAGCCACTACGCCCAGCCCCCTTTTCAATTCTTATCCCCAGGATTGGGATTGGTGGATCATATGCAATTTTATTTTTAATTTTTTGAGGGACTTCCATACTGTTTTCTATAGTGGTTGCATCATTTTACGTTCCCAGCAACAATGTGCAGGATTCCAGTTTCTCCACATCCTCATCAACACTTGTAATTTCCTGAAAAGCGCATCTTTAAAAAAATGGCCAAACGAGAAGGCAAGAAAACAAGTGTCAAATCAAGACATCTCTAATTTTTATATTTAATCACTAGAACTCAGTTATTCCTTGAAATATACATTGTCAAAGCTGCAAAATTAACAGCTTAAAACCACCCATCATTCAATAGATGTTGGCTGAGCACCTACTGTGCATCCTGTGAAGGTGCAGGAGAGACAGTCATGGATGTGACAGAAAGTCCTCTGCAATGACCAGCCCACATTCTCATAGGAGACGGAGAAACACATAAGTGAAGACCCGTGATAGACTAAGATAGCAAGAAAAGATACAAAGAACATGAAAACAGGTGTGGTCACATAGAGAAAAAAGGGATGGAGGGAGGGCCATCAGAGTAGATGTTAGAGCCACAAATGCTCACCAGGAGGGACACGTAACCTGAGGCTTGAGAGGCAAGAAGCTCCCAGCTGTTGAAGATGAGGGAGTAGAGTGTTCTAAGCAGAGACAACCATCGAATACTGAGACAAGCTTAGGGATCCAAGGAACGAAAGTAAGTCAGAGGTGGACGGGAGGTAGCAAGACGGACAGGATGGTGGCCACAGGGAGAAGCCTCAGTTTTATTTATGGAAGGCATTGGAAGGGTCAGAGGATTGCGTGATCCAGAGGGCATCACAAGATTATTCCAGTTGCCATAGGGAAAAGACCATAGGATAACAAGGGAGCTGGACAGGCCAGTTAGGAAATGGCTTTGGCATCTGGGAAAGAGAAGATGACCACAGTGGAGAGGAAGGGAGGAGAGCTGGGGCACGTCTGGCGGTGAGGGGGCTGGTTGGTGAGCTCCATGGTTTGAATGCATCCCCCAGATTTCATGTGTGGGAAACTTAATCCTCAACAGAGCAGTACTGAGAGGTGGGGCCTTTAAGAGGTGACTGGATCACGAGGACTCTGCCCTCATGAATGGATGAGTCCATTCATGGATTAATGGATTAATGTGTTAATTGACCAATGGGTTATCAGGGGAGTGGAACTGCCGGCTTAATCAGAAGAGGAAGGGAGCCCTGAGCTGGTATGTGAGCACACTCAGCCCCCTTGCCACAGGATGCCCTGCACCACCTTGGGACCCTGTAGAGTCCCCATCAGCAAGAAGGCCCTCACCAGATGCAGCCTCTCAACCTTAGGTTCTCAGCCTCCATAGCTTAAGAAATAGATTCCTTTTCTTTATAAAGTACCAAGTTTCAGGTATTCTGTTATGAGCAACAGAAAACAGACTCAAGCAGGGAGTTAGATTCGGATGAAGTAAGATCAGCGCCCAGGAGGCCCCAGCATGGAGGCTCAGGCAATCAGGAGCGGCCATACCATTAACTGGGGAGAAAGTGGTTTGGGAGAGTAGACACCAATGGGTTTGTTCTGCCTTGTTGTTAAAGATACAGGTGCCTAATAGACTTCCAAGCAGAGATAACCAGAAGACAGTGGATAAGACATCATTGGGTGCCTCACGTGCTGGTCACGTGAAGAAGTGAGAGAGACCTGGCTCAGCCTCTCAGGCCACCCTCACATTGGTGTTCAGTGATTCCTCCCTGCCCTTTCCCAGTCTTTCCTCCCTGGCCGAGCCCCCTCCCTCCAGGGCCCCAGATGGTCTGTGGATGGTGGTATCAGCTACCTTGTCATGCTGCCGGGCCCTTGTGGGAAGGCCTGCATGATGGGATCTCAGGCGATGCTCTCCCTGGGTGGCATCCTTCAGTTCATTTTCCTAGGACAAAAGGAAAGGACATGTGAGGTGGTGCCCCAGTGTTTCGAGACTTGGTCGAGTGCAGTGGTTAGGAGCTCTGATTTGGAAATGGGACCCAAGGTTGGGCACTGATTCTGCGGTCCAGAAGCTGTGTATGAGTCAGGACTCATCTCTCTTTTTCCAAACCATAAGTTTCCAACTCTGCAAAATGCAATCAGGTTATACTTTACGATGATTAGAATACAATACAATAATATATAGTAATCACTTAGTGTCTGTGTCCTAAAAAAGCAACAGAACTTCTCAGCAATTGGAGTTGTTAATAAGCTTTGACCCATCCCTTTCCCCATGAACACTGCTCCAAACATACAGCCACAATAAACAATAGATAGAGAAAGGTTAGAAATATTTAGCCACTCAAAAATAAGATAAAGCTTTCTAAGGACTAAATGGCTAGAACACAATGTGGTGAGTGGAACTCCTGGAACCTTCTAGATTCAGAGTCCAAAAATAGGCAGGGAGAATTAAGAGTCCAGCTTTTTCAGGATATCCAAGATGCAGTGTATTCCACATAAGACAAGAGAAATGAACTAAGGTCATCACATGACCCGAGGCAACAGTTAAGCCCCCAAAGAAAGCTGAAAATAATCCATCACCTCTGCTCAGAGCCAGAGCTTTTATGAGGTGATACACCTAGAGAGGCAAGAGGGAGATGACCCATTTTTAGACTCATTTTTAGGACTTGTCTTACTCTCTAATATCACCATGGCACAGGGACTCAGAGCTGCCAATAATAAAATCTAATTCAAGACTGGGAGCACCTAGGGTGCGGTACAGTAACTACAAATAGGTAAGACAGGGAGAGTGAGCACAGAGATGGATTAAGAATCTCCCATTCAAGATGAATCTGAAAAAGAAATTCCAGAACACATAAAGAAAGCTAACCCTACTAAAGAGATCCCACAAAATTAATAATCAGGATGAATTTACTCCAGAAGAAATAAAAATAATAAAGCAACCTGAAAAGGACTTCAATAAGTAAGTTGAGAATCCTAAAAGAGAGAATGACATCCATTCCAAAAGGTCGAAAGAGAAGCAGAAAGGATAATCAATGACTCACAGTGGAAGACGACTGGAACTACACCAGCTACCAGCTGTCAGGTTGAGAACTTGTCTTTTTCCCAGAACTTCTCTTTTTCCCAGTTGTTCGAGTTTGCTCTCTGTTCACACCCTAAATGAATTAATACTGGTGGGACACTCACATCTTGAAATGATCTTGTTCATCTCTGTCACAATATTTCAAGTGCTACGAGTCTAGGCTCCATTCACACAATAGAAAGCAGCAAGAAATCACGTGGTTTCAACATTTCCCAGGAGAAGAGAGGCTCCTCCTGCCCAGGAGAAGAGAGGCTCCTCCTGGCTACTTTCAGCTTCCGTTTTTCAGTCAACCTTCCTTTTCTCTTAGCCACAGTCATAATGAGCTCCGCTACTCTATGGCACCTACATTTTCACAGCAATAAAACATAGTGATGGAACCCAAATGTAAAAGAGTGGTGCTTTGTTCTGGGAATCAATGATCCCTCCACCTTAGGGAAAGTGATTGATAATGGAGCAATTCTCTTCTGTCTTCTGAGACGGTCTGGATGGCATAACACTTACTGTTGCCTTTCTCAAGTAAAGCAGATCATAATTTAGTCCCACACTTGTTGCTTGAGAGAACTGCAGACGCTTCAGCATGTCCCACATGGAGGAATCCCTGGAGGTCTTAAGGGAATGGGATGGGTGTGCTAATCAAAACACCTCGCTGCTGACCTCAGAGGCCGACATGCCCCAAGGTAAACTAAGGCAGCCATAGCTCAGAGAATTTGAGAACAGGAGACATTTGAAATAGGGGTTAGATGATGGGTTCTGAGGTCAAATTGCCTAAATACAAATTAGAGCTCTCCTTAAACGTGACCTTGGACAAGCTGCCTGGCATCCCTGCACTCTCTGTGACTTAAGAATGTAAAAGCTACAGCCCTAGCAGATGTTGGGAGGATTTGCGGACATCAATCTCACGGGACACTAAGTACATCTTACTGCACAGGGTCAAGGCTCAAACAAGTGGCCCCTTCCCTCGTGAAGGCATTGCAATGACTGCCTGCCTCTTGCACGTTCTGCCACCAAACAACCACCTGGTTCACGCCATCCGCCTCTCTCTGCATTGCATTTAGGAAGAGTGAACTGCAGGAAAGGAGCACAGGGAGGATAAGCAAGGCTGGTCTTTCACCCAATTTTCTGGTGGTTATAGAAATGCTTACATCTATTTATTTTATTTATATTCCATCTTAGTGATTCAAGGTCAGCTGCTTAACCTGATGAAATGAGATCAATCTTTTCAGGAAAAAAGCTCAGGATCTAAATCTTGTCCACGAAACACCAACCCATGCAAAGGGAGAGAAACACCTCCATCTTTTTCCAATGTAGCTTCCCAAATTGGTCCAAGCGTGAATAGGCACTTCAGATACCACTTACTATACTGGATGCACCCTACCCTAAAAGAAGCCAGTCCAGCACTCTGGAAGGCTGAGGCGGGCGGATCACCTGTGGTCAGGAGTTCAAGACCAGCCTGGCCATGGTGAAACCCCGCCTCTACTAAAAATACAAAAAAAAAAAATTAGCTGGGCATGGTGGTGCATGCGTGTAATCCCAGCTACTCAGGAGGCTGAGGCAGGAGAATCACTTGAACTCGGGAGACGGGTTCAGTGATCAGAGATCGCACCATTGTACTCCAGCTTGGGCAACAAGAGTGAAACTCTGTCTCAAAAAAACAAAAGCCAGTAACAGGGAGAGCTACGGAAAAGCAACATTGTCTTGAAACTAACGACCCCCTACCTCACACTTCAAGAATCACAAAAAACTTAGCCAAGTGCCAAAGCTCTTCTTACCATGATAGTAAAGGAAACCCATTCAGTGACAAAGACAGCCAGGTAAAGGCACAAAGAAAACAGCAAAGGTACCAGCTTGAGCCTCCTCAAACTGTGAGACTTTATTTGCCAGCTTATGAGCATCCCATGTTGTCCATGTTTACCCTGAAGAAGCCCAGAGGTGGGCATGGGGACGTGTGGTTCCACGAGCAGCTCCACAGGGAAGCCAGCGTTGGTCCCCACTGTCCCCTGCAGTGGCAGGCACAGATACCACCCTGACACGCATGTGTTTGCAGGCCTTGGGGGGGAATTCAGAACACGCCTACTGCTCACCCTTCTGATCCTGTGAAGACGCTGAAAGGCAAGATGGCTTAACCTGGAAGGCCTCGTAACTGACCCTGTGTGCTACCAGAGCTGTCCACCCGGGGAGGCGGACACTACCCCAATCTAATCAAGCCTTTCTGAATTAATCAGCACCACTGAAGCAATTCTGCAGGAATACCAAGCAAAATGCAGATCACCTACGTGCTGGCTGCACGCTTGAGATCAGGCCTCCAAGATGTGGGCCTGGAACTGCAACACAAGAAAACGAGAGTCCGCCAGCAGCCAGCACCGGTGGCACCAGCCGTGAGAGTCCCCAGGCGGAGGAAGAGGAGGACTGTGGGGTGGGGTGGGGGGGATAATATAATCTGACACTCTGTCTGAGGAACAGGGTTTCCTACAGCCTAGAGGGAGGCACCAGCACCTCAGTGCCTCGGATCACACCAATGCACGCACGGTCCCACACACTACAGTGTAACTGACACCCTCGCTGGGTCTGCCATCGTGGGGCTTTGATGCTGTTGAGTTCTGACCACCTCTGAGTGCCAGTGGTTGAGTGTGATGACTTACGCCCCCCGCCTAGTGACAGGAAGCCCATGACTCCCACGCTGCTGGGACCCTGACGGGGGGAACATTCTGAGCTCCAGCTGTAGGAACCACCCCCGTCTCAGCTTCGTGACCTGAAATAACAATCGTGAAAAGAGAAAACCCAGCTTCCAGATATCTTTTTGCTTCTTCAGAAATGCATTGGCTTTGTTTTCGGGGAAGGACACGTAAGCATTGCAACGGGATTCATTTCAGTCTCTAATCCTTTGAGGTTAAAGCCACACAAAAGAGGGTTTCCCAACCAGTGGATGCCCTCATGAGACAGGGCCTACCCTGCAAGAATCAAAACACACAGTTTGTGGAAGTTAATTGTCTGCAGCCACAGACAGGAAGGGTTCTTCCTTACTTCCACTTACACACCCACCAGAGCATTCTGGGGTTGGATTTGAGGACTCCTAGGTCCACGTGTCCCTGAAATCCCCCTCCCAGGGCAGCTACACAACTGGCAGTTAAGGAGATCTTTTAATCCATTAATATCCACCAACACATTAAATAGGAACGGCCTTATTTGATTTTCTAGCTGCTGTGTTGCAAAATCATGGGCAAAAAGTGAATTCTAATAAGGATGAGGCAGGAGGGAAAAGGGCCAAGGCAAGTCTTTCAAACGCCACTGCCCACAGGGACAGGTATGTAACACACACGCCAGGACAGGGCCAGGCGTTCTAGAGGTCGCCACAACCGGCTGGCCCAGGCCCCACTCTTAGAGGGCGGCTGCAACCCTGTCCCTCCGGCGGGTGCCACGTGGGGACGGGAACCGGCCCTGACAGCTGTCTGTCTTTAGGAGCTGGGACGCTGGGTTTCCATCCAAAACATCCCTGTTTGGATATGGTGGCTACTAATTCAAAACACATACCACAGACTCCCTCCCAAAATAAACACATCTACGGCGGAATTCGACTTAAAGGTGGGGCGCTGCATAAAAGCAGCTGGACTTGTGCAGAGTCCAAGAGCAGGTGGTGTGAGGGGAGGTGCAGGGAGCCCCAGGGGGGTGTGGACTTCCTGTGTGCAGGGAGAGGAGGAGGAGATGGGTTTCCAAGTAGGATGGCCCACAGTGCCTGAGGCTGCCTCCCTTTCTGCTGTGGACTGAACTGCATCTCCCCAAATTCGTACTGTGAAGCCCTAGCCCCAGGGTGACTATATTTAGAGATGGGTCTCTTAGGAGGTAAGGAAGGTTACATGAGGTCATGAGATGCTAATCCAATAGGGTCCGGGCTTTCTAAGAGGACGGCGATCTTGGTCTCTCTCCCTGCCTTTCTTTCCCTCTCTCTGTCTGTCTCATTCTGCCTCTGTTTCAGTTTTTCTTTCTGCCTCTGCCACTGTCTGTCTCTATGTCTGTCTCTCTGTTCGTTTTCCTGGCTCTGTCTCCACGTCTCTGTTTCTCTGCTTCTCCTTCTGTCTCTCCCAGTCTCACTCTGCCTGTCTCTCTGCCTCCATGTTTCTCTGAGTCTCTGTTTCTCTGCCTCTCTGTCTCTATTTCTCTGTGTGCAGCGGTGTCTCTCTGCCTCCATCTCTCTCTGTCTCCCACCCACCACCTGGCCATATGAGGACACAGTGGGAAAAGAGCCATCTGCAAGTCAAGAAGTGGCTCGCACCAGGAACCGAATCAGCCAGCACCTTGGGCTTGGGCTTCCAGCCTCCAGGACTGTGAGAAAGGAGAGCTCTGTCATTTAAGCTGCCCGGTCTGTGGGATCCAGCTATGGCAGCCTGAGCTAGCGTATGGCCCCTGCTAAAGCAGCGAGACATGGACAGAAGGCTTCCCGGAGTCTCCCGAGGCAGCTCAAGGGCTCATCAAGAAAGAAACTGGGTCTTCCAAAGACATTCCGTTCCCCATCAGGAGCTCCAGTTAAATCCCCATTCCAATGGCCAAGGTGGCCACTTCTCTGGGGGAGAAACTGACAAGAGGAAGGAAAAAGCATGTTCTTTCCATAACTTGTCAATTTTATTCATTTCAATAATCCCTCCACCACCACCACCGAGTGTGTATGTGCCAGTATCGGGCTCAGCAGGGGCCCCGGAACGAGTGGGTGAGAAGCAGCCCCTGTCCCCAGTCTTGTGGGTACAGCAGACAGCGCAGGGCGTTCCAAGTTGGGATGTCAGGAATGCCGGTTGCTATGGGGAGAGGCGAGAGGAATTCTCAGTATCTCCTTATTCAGGTCTGGGCTCAGAGGTGGGGAAGAGGGTCTACCCAGTACAAACACATAACAAAGGCATGAAAGGGCACAGCAAGGCCTCTGGCTCTCAGGATCTGGCATCCACGCTACAGGATTCAAAACCAAGAACATCCAATCCGCTGGTCGGACAGGCCCTGGTGAGACGCTTCCTCACGGCCTCTGCTCTGCTGGCCTCGAAGTAAAGAGGTTGCCTCCAGATGCTGGGTGGTGCTCCCAGCCCTGGAGATGGACGCTGCTCCTGAGTAGGGGAGGATTTGGACATGGGAAGCACCTCAGTGAGAGAGTGGACGTGGTAATTAACCTGTCATGTCTTTCTGATCACATGAATGCAGTCAATTCTTACGTGAATGCAATGCAGCCTCCCAAGAGTACAGCAGCTTCTTCTCTGCTCTTTTTTGTCCTCTGTCTGTGGTGCCAGAGGCATGAACCAGGCCGGATTCCCGATGGCCTTAAGCAGAGCCCAGCCAGGCTGCAGTGAGCAGGGGACACACCTCACGAGTGACCGGCCCCATGCACAGACCCACAGCGTAGAGGACACACCACATACAGAGAGCTGCAGACAGCTGGGCTCTGGCTGGACAGGCACTGGGGGTAGCAGGTGTGGAGAAGCAGGAAGGGTTGGGTGGCGAGGACTTCATGAGCCCCACTGAGGAATTTGTACTTTATTCAGAATGAAATGCAGAAGCTGTCAAAGGTGCTTAAGTGAAATAATAGAAAAATAATATCTGCACTTGGGAAATACTGTCCTGGACATTAAACGGATTGAAGAGGGGTCAGGCTGGAGCCAAAGAGACCAATTTGCACTCATTTAGGGGACAACTGCCAGTGGCCAGAACTGAGATTATGGCAGCAGAAAGACGAAGGCAGGCTCAGGAGTTATTAGAGCAGGTGAAATAGCATGGCTTGGTGACGAGAGAAGGCGGCACCACAATCTGGCTGGGGGCTGCAGAGGCAGGGAGGAGGGAGAAAGTGCAGATTTAAGGGATGGGGCATGTTTGGTTGTGCTGGTGCTTGGTGAGTGTGAGACCCCACAGGAGGCCCGGTGGGAATGCTTAGGGGACAGTTCCCCACATGGCCCAGAGCTCAGGAAGGAGAGCCTGACCCAGACCCAGATGTGAACTGCACTGATACTGACGCCACTTGGAGTCATGGGAGGGGAGGAGCTCTCAGCAAGATTAAGGAGCAGGAGACAGAGCTGGGAGAAGCCCAAGCATCACAAATGGGCATGAGCTGATGCTGTAGAGTACAGGGCAGAAGCAATGGAGCCAGCCCTGGGCTGTCCTAGAAGCTGAGTGGCCAGAGCCTTGAGAGTGGGGACCGGCAGGTCAGCTACCGCCCAGAAACCAAGCAGCATCGCGGACATCTCCATGACCTCCAGGAGAGGTTCTGGTGATGGGATAAGCAGAGGGCAGCGTCAGTGGGTGGGAGATAAAAAGGAAGAGGGAGGAGATGCTTTTTGCAGAGCGCTGGGTGAGAAGAGGTACAGAGAGACAAGGTCATGATTTGAGCCTTCTAGGGGCATGGATGACTAAGGAAGGTGGAGAAGGCGGCCCTGGAGGCAGTGACAGAGTCAGTAACACCTTCCTCCCACAGGCGAGTGGGTTGTGGGTGGCTGCCGGGAACAGCAGCCCTCCAGGAAGCCCAGTCAAGACTGAGAGTGGTAACGTTCGTGGGGGCATTGGCAGGTGCAGATGGACACAAGGGGAAGGCATGAGGGCAGCAGAGAGAAGGACGGGGCACTTGGGGACGAGATCGTGTTGGGGGAGATGAGCCAAAGAGCTCGTGCTGGATGATACAGCAGCTTTGATCCCCTGGGCTTCTACACTGGGCCAAGAACCAACATAGGCTCTTTGCTTCCCTCCTCTTCCTTTCGAAATCTCATCCAGTCCTCCTAGCACTGCCATGTGGCAGACATTCTTGCTATCCTGCTTGTGAAGGGAAGACATTCAAGCACAAGGAGGTTAAGTAACTGAGCAAGCAGCCCCCCCAAGCACCTGGAGGGGTGGGACTCAAGCCCGGGCCGTGTAACTCTCAGGTTTGAGACCCCTCCTCCCCGCCCCAATTTACCTCTGACTCTCCTTAGGAAGAGCATCGCCCAGCACTTCCCTGGGTCACGCCTTCCCGAGGCCCAGAGGAAGATTAGGAAATGTCTCCAGTTGTCAGGGGTAGGGGGTTATGGAATGCCTGGGGCATCTTCCCTTGCACTGGGGATTGCAGATACAGTCTTGGGAGCCTACAAAAATATTTCCTGGTATTTTTATTTCCATGAAATCTAAAAGAATATATAAAGGAACAATTTTGTGCCCTATTCAGGACCAAAGGTCAACATCTACATTTGGGTTTATGGGCCCTCCTGTGCTGCCCTGAAGAATCGCCGTATTGACTGCCCCAAGATGTTGAAAGACAATGAAAGCTAACTTCAATGGTGCTTTTGTGCTCGATGAAAGCCAAAGGACTTCTACAGGCTCAGGCATCAAAGATCTTGCAAGAGTTTGAAAGAGATCAGTGGTAGGAACCGAGCCAACTTCCAGCCAACGGTACAAAGGCATTAACTTTACTTATAAGAGGAAAAGTGATTTAAGTTAAATATCATATGACACATTAAGTCACAGCAAGTTTGGGTTTTGAATTTTATTGGTGTCTTGAAGTTGTTTCTCTTTGATCTGCTAATTCATTTTGGCCTTATGGTTTAGAAAAGCCATAAAAATGTTATAACCAGTTTTATCTCTGGACACATGTAATTACATTATGAATTATAAATAACCATATTATGCTCAAACATAGACTATTTAGTTATACTATACAAGTCTGGTAGAATAATGTCATATAAGAATGATGTAATTATCAATTATAATAACGTATAATAAAAATAATCTAAGTCAACACTGGAGTGTGCTTGGTAATATTTTTTCTTTCTGAAAAGGCTTCATAAGTGGTTCTAGCCTAAAGGCATGGGTGGGAGAGTAAAAGGAAGGAAGGGAAGGGAAGAAAAGTCAGTGGTGGGAAGCCTGGAGAGGGAGTCTGAACTAAGAAGAGGAGAAACCACAGGGTGGAAGGTGAGTGGTTGCTGCTGTCCAGGGTCCTGATGGTCACTGAGCCCTACTCCCACCCACCCCTTGAGGTCAAGGCCCAGGGCAGTCAGCTAAGTCATCCCAGGATGTGGAGGGACCACTGGGGCTTAGAGGACCTGGGTTTGAAGCCTATCCTAACATGGACCAGATGTAATTTGGGGAAAACTGTTTAGCCTAAGTATTCCTGGCAATTTAAATGAGATGATTTATAAAAATGTACTTTTCAAGTCGTAAAGGGCAATTTGAATGTGAAATATTATGCTAATAAAGGGACTGGCACTAAAACAATTGCTTCTGGTTCCCCAGTGTCAGGGGACGGTTCTGGGGGAGGCTGGAGAGAGCAACTCCAAAACTCTCAGTTCCCTTCTATTTTCAGAAACTTGCTTCAACCATGACTGATACATGCTATTCCTGATCTGTTTGATATTTCAGCATTGCACATATGCCAATAATGCAATTGCAGGGAAGCACATGGTGCTATTTAAAAACTGTGTTCCTAACACAGGTTAGAGACAAGCTCAAGTGGAAAAATATAACACATGAAGCAGATTCTCAGGCAAGTTTATGACATTTACATTCACCTTTTAAATAAGGCTTCTCTCAGCTTCTGCACAGCAAAAGAAACTATCGTCAGAGCAAACAGACAACCTGCAGAATGGGAGGAAATATTTGCAATCTATCCATTTGACACAAGTGTGATATCCAGAATCTACAAGGAACTTAAACAAACTTACAAGAAAAACAAACAAACCCATTAAAAAGTGGGCAAAGAACATGAACACAAACTTCTCAAAAGAAGACATTTATGTGGCCAAAAAACATATGCAAAAAAGCTCAACATCACCGATTATTAGAGAAATGCAAATTAAAACCACAATGAGATACCATCTCATACCAGTCAGAATGGTGATCATTAAAAAGTCCGTCAAGAAACAACAGATGCTGGCAAGTCTGTGGAGAAACACTTTTACAGTGTTGATGGGGATGTAAATTAGTTCAACCATTGTGGAAGACAGTGTGATAATTCCTTGAAGACCTAGAACCAGAAATACCATTTGACCCAGCAATCTCATTACTGGGTATATACCCAAAGAAATATAAATCATTCTATTATAAAGATCCATGCAAGCATATGTTCACTGTAGCACTATTCACACTATTCACAATAGCAAAGACATGGAATCAACACAAATGCCCATCAATGACAGACTGGATAAAGAAAGCATGGTACATATACACCATGGAATACTATGCAGCCATAAAAGGGAATGAGATCATGTCCTTTGCAGTTACATGGATGGAGCTGGAAGCCATTATCTGCAGTAAATTAATGCAGGAACAGAAAACCAAACACCACAAGTTCTCACTTATAAGTGGAAGCTGAATGATGAGAACACATGGATACAGGGAGGGGAACAACACACACTGGGGACTGTTGGAGGTTGAGGGTAGGGGAAGGGAGAGAATCAGGAAAAATAGCTAATGCATGCTGGGCTTAATACCTAGGTGATGAGTTGATAGGTGCGGCAAACCACCATGGCACACGTTTACCTATGTAACAAACCTGCATGTCCTGCACATGTACCCCAGAACTTAAAATAAAAATGTCTCTCAATAATTGTACTTCATCAGCTTACATGTATCTGCAATGCATGCTCTGACTTCCCAGTGGAAAAGAAGCAGGGTTAAATTTAAATTTGCTTCATATTAGTCAGTAGAATCAGAACACAGGCAGCCCCAAAGGGAACCCCTTTCTACCAAAACAATGGGGTTGAACTTAGGAGAGAACAATTATGTCACACAGCTGAGGAGGTCAAAAATGGGAACCCTCATATATTTCCAGTGGAGATGTAAAATGGTGCAGCCACTGCAGAAAAAGTTTAGTGGTTCCCTAGAAAGTTCAACAGACTCACTACCTTACCCAGTAATTTGCTCCTACATTTATGCCCAGAGCATTGGAAACAGGTGTACAAATACTTATACACAAATGTCATGGCAGCATTATTCATAATAGCCAAAACTCAGAAACAACCCAACTGTCTATTGATGGATGAATGGATAAACCAAATGTGGTCCATCCAGAAAGTGGAAGATTCTTCAGCCTACAGAAGGAATCACATGCTGATTCAGGCTACAACAGGGATGAACCTCAAAAACATCACGTTAGGTAGACAAAGCCAGACACAAACATTCACATGTTGTATGATTCCACTTACATGAGATATTCAAGATAGGTAAATCCACAGAGACAGAAAGCAGATTTGTGGCTGTCAGGGTTGGAAGGACGAAGGAAAGAGGAGGGGCTACCTAGCGGGCACAGGGTTTCCTTTGGGATGAAGAGGATGTTTTGGAACTAGATAGAGGTGATGGCTGCACAACATTGCAAATGTACTAAATGCCACTGAATTGTTCACTATAAATGGTTAATTTCATGTTATGTGAATTTTACGTCAATTTGTTTTAAAGATGTCACCCAACCTCCCAGCAAGAGTCTGAAGGGCTACAAGGCATCAGTCCCCAACATTTTTGGCACCAGGGACCAGTTTCATGGAAGACAAATTTTCCACAGACTGGGGTGGGGGGAATGGTTTCGGGATGAAACGTCTATCTCAGATCATCAGGCATTAGATTCTCATAAGGAGCATGCAACCTAGACCCCTCACACACGCAGTTCACTCTCCCATGAGAATCTTACGCCGCTGCTGGTCTGATAAAAGGCAGAGCTCAAGTGATCATGCTCATTCTCCCACTGCTCACCTCCTGCTGCGCAGCTGGGTTCCTAACAGGCCACAGACCCATGCTGGTCCATGGCCCAGGGGTTGGGGACCCACGCTATAAGAGAAGAGACAAACCTATGTCCCAACAGTATGTTTCCCTGGGTGTCGCCTGTTGAAAGAATCTCACCCGAGTGTGTAAGTGTACGGACATCTATCCTTGGGACAGTGGAACCGCTAAACACAACCAGCCACTGCATTTGGTTTTCTACCAATCAACAACAATCTGCTCCAATACTAGAGGGAAACTTAACCCGGGGAACTTACTGAGACTTGATATGTTCACTATGGCTCCTGCCCTAGGGACTTGCAAGGGTAATTTTTTTCTATATGCGATTTTGGTATAACCTGTTGACTTTAGAACTAAACCCCTGCACAAAATGTGACTCTACCAAATGTTCGTTCAGACTACATAATGCATGGTAATTTATAAGCTATATTCCCCTAACTACCAACAAATGATTTAAGAATGTTTGTACTAAAAATATTTATGCAATAAAGCAGTTAAGAATAACAATTTTGCAAAGAAAAAGGAAACAATATATAGAAAACCTTATACCAAGAAATCACATAAAAAGGGTTTTAACCTATTGACTGAACATTACATTGATGCTCTGAGCTTGCCAGCTGCTACTGCACAAAGGAACACCTATCAACTATAACTTCATTAACGTAAAGGATGTGCCTCCTAGGACTCTGCCACAAATGACAAAGCAATGAAAAATATTTGATTGCCTTTTTAAAAAAATCACTTGCTTTTTCAAGAGCTGATTTATGAGAACTGCTGCAATATGGTGCTACTCCCTAAATTGCTTCTGTCTTCTCACCTTCTGCTTCCAACCTTGGGGGTTTTCTTCACCACACTTCAAATTCTTGAGCAAGGCCACATTCAGTCACGTGAGCAACTGAAACTGGTGGTTCTGCAAGCTGGTCCACGACGCAGACTCAGGCTGTGAACTCGGACAAATTGAGCAGCTCCTCACGTGGCCTGCTCGTTCAAGACGACCACACTTCTCTCCCCAAGGACTGATCACCTTGATCGATGACCGATTGAATTTGCCTTATGTACAGCGTGACTCGGAGACCTCCAAGTATTAGAAAATGTGTCCTTAGTTAAGATCCAAATCTATCTTCTGCTCATCAAGTGATATATCTACGGCCATGGAAATCAGACAAAATTCCTTTCCAGATGGATGTTTTCAGGTATTTTTGTTAACTCGTTGAGGTAAAACACACATGAAATGCACAAATCATAGGTGTACAACTCCATTAACTTTTACAAAGCACACACACACCTGTATGACGACGATCCAGATGAAGAAGCAGGACATTTGCCACCACCTCAAAACCTCTCCCCTGCCTCCTCCCAGCTGAGAGTCCCCAAAAGGTAACCGCTGTTCTGATTTCTCGCCCTGTGAATGTGTTTTGCCTGTTTTTCTATTCTATGTAAATGTAATATAGATTTTTAATGTGTGAATATTTATCTCAACATTTTATCTAGGACGCACACGTCTGTGAAATGGCAGCCCTTCATTACTGTGTAGTATCCTCTCGTATAAATACTCCAAGATTTACCTATTTATGTTCAACTGTTATTGAACAATGGGGTGATTCCAGCTTGAGACCATTAAAAATAACGCTGCAAAGAACATTCTTGAGCACGTCTTCTTGGAGGCATATGTACATGTTTCTCAGGACTACTCATCTAGGAATAGAACAGTGGTGCCTGCAGAGGTGTGAACACACGAAGTTCACCCATGTCATAGATTCTGTCTTCTAAAAGCCAAATGGTGGTGCTTTCAGAGATTCCAGCAGGTGTCCCTTCCATGAGAGTCCAAACCCAGACGCCTCTATGAGTTATGTCTAATGAGATGTATATGTTTAGCCCCTAGGAGTTACATCTTACGAGATGCATGTGTTTAGCTTTTGCTAAACAGCTTTTAGAAAAGTGGGGAGTGTCAAAAGGAGACATACAAATGGCCAGCAGGTATATGAAAAAATGCTCATCATCACTGATTAGAGAAATGCAAACTAAAACCACAATGAGATATCTTCTCACCCCGCTCAGAAGGGCTATGATGAAAAAGTCAAAAAATAACAGATACCGGCAAGGATATGGACAAAAGGGAACTTTTACACACTGATTTGGAATATAAATTAGTATAACCTTTCTAGAAAACACTATGGATGTTTCTCAAAGAATGAAAAATAGAACTATTAACACCATTCCATCCAGCAATTCCACTACTGGGTATCCACCCAAAGGAAAACAAATCATTGTGTCAAAAAGATACCTGTGCTCATGTGTTCAACACAGCACTATTCACAACAGCAAAGATAGAGAATCAACCTAAATGTCCGTCAGTGGATAACTGGGTAAAGAAAA
>NW_012102388.1:1580461-1604348 GCF_000951045.1 Mandrillus leucophaeus
TTTTTTGTAGAGACAGGGTTTCACCAATTTGCTCAGGCTGGCCTCAAACTCCTGGGCTCGAGCAATCTCTCCGCCTCGGCTTCCCAAAGTGCTGGCATTACAGGCGTGAGCCATCACGCCTAGCTGCAGCATTATTTTTAATCCCCATTTTATGGACGGAAAAAAGGAGGCATAAGGCATTTAAGTAATAGTGTGGAGGGCACGTACAAAAACGAGAGAGAGAGAGAAGCAGAGACAGACAGGCATGCGGACCTGGGGGACAGGTTCTCACCCATAAACGTAAATATCATTTTGGGTTAACAGACATCATCCCCTGGTTATCCCTGGGCTCCTGAAAGGCCCATGACCCCCAGAATAGGTCAACACTGTTCATCTCTATGCTTAACACTGACTGACTGAATTTATTCCAAATAACCAAGTCTCAAGAATGAAGACCAAGCTCTTGCTGGATTTTATGAATCCCCCTCCAGTAATGGTTTCCAAAACGTCTTTAGAATTCTTCATTAGCATCAAAAAATTTCACCACCATACCCTAACTGCACGATAGTATCTAGACCTCCATTTATTTCAGCCATAGTAACCCTTCCACTTACAGATTGGCCGACTTCTGCAATCATCTGTTCTCCAAACAACTGAACCCTGGAGTATACAAGTTGTTGCGGGTCCCTGCTGTCCAATATGGTGGCCACCAGCCGTGCCTGGCTATTTACTTTTAAATTTAATTTAAGTCAAATAAAATCCCAGTATGTAGAGCTTAATTTCTTTCCTCTCAACCCTGGGCTGGACTTGGCGACTTGCTTCCTGAAGTGAGATAAGAGAGGAACAGCAACTTTGCAGATGCCACCTTCACCGAGTGACCATGCCTGATAGCACCAGCAGCAAGTCGCACTGATACTGTGAAGCCCCTGGCATGGCATGATGGGGAGGGCATGTCCCCTCTGGGATACTTTTTCCAAAAGCCTAGAACCCCATTCTTATCATAGGAAAACACAAGGCAACCCCAAATTGGGAGATATTCTGCAACTTATCTGGCCAGTACTGTTAAAAAGTATCAAGGTACAATAAATAAGGAGGGACTGAGAAACTCTCACAAATCTTAGTAAGAAAACTCTCAGTAAGGAGGCACGATGGCCAGATGCAGTGTGGTGCCTTGGATGGGATTCCAGGGGAGAACAATGATGCCACCAGGGCCTCTTACACCCCAGCTCTTCCTAAACACAACATCGACTGCAGCTGTGTATTTGCAAATGCTGGGGTTGGTTCCATAGAATGCATTTCAAGCAGACACGAAGCCACAGTTTCGCTTATTGGCTTTACCCCAAAAGGTTTGCCTTCTGCCTCTGTAGCTGACACTCATAAGACTGAAACTTATTTTCATGAATCCCGTTTTGCCACTGGCAGCGTAAGACAGGGAGGAGGGCTGGGAAAGAAGGTGGCTCCATCACCCCACAGTACAAGGCCAACAGAGATGCAGGGCAGGACCTTGGAGGCCTTCCAGCACCCCCACATGGTTGCCGTATTGCCATCAGCAAATGATTTAACCTCTTTGAAGTCTCACCTCCCTCTCAGGGAGAAATAAGTATCCTGACGCAGACCTCTGTGGGGTCATTGGGAAGGTTAAAATAACCAGCCTATGTGAAAGATCCGGGTGCATATTAGAAGGAAAATGAAGGTGGGTTCCTGTTCACCTCATGCAGAATTCTCAGTCCAGGTTGTACCCACACGGTGCATCTCAAATTGCAAAGGAAACTCTTGTCCTATCATAAATTCACCAGCCTCAGAGAACAGAGCAATACATCCTGATTGCTTCTTATAGGAGGAAATGAGATTGCCTCTCTGTCTAGCATGGAGAAGTCATTAGCGAGGCTCTGTCAGCGCTCAGGTCTGAGCTCAGATCATGCTTGAAAATGCCCCTTTGGCTGGACTCAGGGTGAAATGACTGCTAATTGTAAGCACGCTTGCTCTTACTCTCTCTCCCTCCAGAAGGAAGGGTGGAATTGTCAACAAATTTGCTGTTTCCATTTTATTCACACCGGATCACTAAACTCCAAAAACCAACAAAAGCAAAATGCAGGTCAGTAGAATCCTCAGTGTGAAAAAACAAATAGGGCCTCATGCGTTCCTCAGTGTGGCAAGAAAGAGATGATCCAAGATGGCAGCTCAGGACTGCTGTTGACCACGGAGATATTTCCCTGGCCCCAAGTTACCGAATAGTGTCATTCGGACATTTAAAAATAGGACATTTAATATAAAAATGAAAGAATACAAATAATATGTTAAAGTGCATTCTTCTTTCTGTATATTCTCCCTAAAAGTTCTTTCTGGTGGAAAAAAAAATCAGAAAATTTGGCGATCTTGGGTCTGCATTTCCACATGGTCACAATTAGCTGTAAAGGTCCGTACGTTTGTCTTTGGACCTCACTGCCTTTACCCATTTCTGGGATCCCTCAGAAACTTCAATTCAGAGAAGTGAGATGATTTAAGATCACACAACGAATCCCTGCATCACTCAATGCCACTCCTCCAGCACCCAGCCACCTGCCCAGCTCTGCATACAACTGGCCCTGCATGTACATGAACTCACACTGTCATGAAAGGCCTCCCTCCCTGTGCCACCCGGCATGCCAGAGGCTGCACACTTCAGCTCTTGAACCTCTGAGCTATAATAAGCAAGTATGTTTTCTAAAATGGCAAAATGAATTTTATAGCATTTGCATCAATAGAGTGAGTCATGAGCATTGCAGAGCTGTTGCCAGGCCTGGGCAGCAGAGAACCAAATACAGCCAGCTTCCCAACCGACTTCACAGGCTCTCCCAGAGAGGCTTGAGAGTCATGGGCAGCGACAAACCTGGCTTCCTGCTCCCACTCTTCCTTGCCCATGTTGCCTGGGGATCGGGTGGGGGCCCATCGCCATGCATTTCTAGCACCAGGCAAAGTGGGAGGAAGCAGGGTGGTCAGAGCTGGGCAGGGTGGGCCTGAGGGTGGCAAAACTGCAGGGCATGCCCTCGGCTCTGCAGAGCTGCTGGGGCTGTCGATGATCTTCTGTGGCTTTCTAGACCACGCTTCAGAAAACATGGCCTGCGGGCCACATCCAGCTTGCCCCTTTTAAATAAAGTTTTATTGCAACACATCCATATTCATTCATTTCCAAAAATCCCTATCATCACTGAGCTTTGTAAATATACATATACATATTTACAATTTGTGTATAACGTTTATATTACGTGTTTTCTTATTTCCCCACATACATGTATTATATAATGGTGTCAGTGAATGCATACATAAAATATACTGCATTTATATAATATATATAAAACATATAAAGAACAGTGTCAGTGAATGGGATCTAGGAATATGAAGGAGGAAACAAATGTAGAGATTTCTAGAAAACGTGATCAAAGAAGGTGACGTCTGAGCAAAGATGTGAAGGAAGTAAGAGCGGGACTGCCGTGGGCGTCTCGCGGGAGGAGCTCCAGGCAGAGGGAGCAGCACCCACAAACATGGTAACGTGGAGCAAGCTGGGGAGAAGACGTCGTGGAAAATGCAGTAGATGAGGCGGCCAGGTGTAGGCTACGGCAGGAACTTGGGTTTTGTTCAAAAGTTGATGGAAACCAGTGCAGGGTTGAGAGCAAGAGAGTAGCTTTCATCCAATGTGTGCTTTGAAAGGATGGCCTTGGGAAGAGGATGGATGGGAAGACAGGTTGCTGGTGAACGAGGAAGGCACTGGGCAGACGCATGGGTAGGCTGGTGTGGTCGGCTGAGACAGACAAAGGCAGGTGAATTAAGGAATCATGCACAAGAAGGGAGGCACACGGAGGGAGGCTTTTCACGACGGGTGAGTTAATGTAACTGCAGGGCCAGTTTTGAAATCAGTTCAGTTGTCCCATTGAACTGATGTTTATGGTTTCTTTGAAAAAACTTAGAAAATGATCCTCCCAGTCTTGAAACTTGAGAAAGTTGCATTTATCTTATCTGAGTTTCTTTCTCAGGAAACTGACCATCAGGCCTCCCAGAGAGCATCATGGAACTGAAACTCACTAGGTCACCGCATCTGGACAGTGACTCACCAGAGCCTCCACCCATCACGATTGCCTAAGGGACCACCTGCTTCCTGCTGACCAACTCCCTCCCTAATTCCTGTTTTCCCCACACATGGCTAAATTTCTTCCTGCTGTGTAAACCCCTCCTATTAGTTGGTCAGGGAGATGGACTTGAGACTGATCTCCCATCTCCTTAGCTGCAACACCTGATTAAAACCCTTCTTCCCTGGCAATACTGATGGTCTCAGTGATTGGCTTTCGCGTGGTGAGCAATAGGACCTAGACCAAGCTCCTGGCATTTCAGTAACAGTTTCTGGGTATTTCAAGAGGATTTGATGGTGGGTTTCATGTGGGAGGAAGAGCAAGGAAGGAGTTCCGAGTTTCTGTTCTGAGAAATGCAGTGGTGTTGACAATCCACAGAGATGGAACCAGAGAGGCTTGGAGGGCTACCAAGAGGTGAGATGAATACTCTTGGCTTGCTAACACCAGCAATCACAGGATGGGAGAGGAGGGGTGACAGCCCTGCTTGATCCTCACAGGATGGAGAGGAGGGGTGACTGCCCTGCTCGATCCAGATCAAGAGGCCACTGCAGGGCCACAGAGTTCACACTCATTAAAATCAAAAGAAGAAAATGAGCAGGGCACACTGCACTCCTGTGCGATCCCTCTCTATGGAGCAGGCATCCTCCTGTCTCTCATCTTCTTCCCTCACTTCCCCTGCCCTGAAACTCTGAGATTAGAGATCCTTCTTCAGGTTAGCTCACACACTGCATGGATGCTTGCTTTCTCCAAGCACAGAGGGATCCCTCTAGGATTCTTTCCTTATGGTAATTCTTAGTGGTGTCCACAGGTCACTGCTTTTTCTCCAGTCTGATGCTGAGGCATTTTGGAGTGTTTCTTCCTCTTACACCAAAATAAATGAAGGCAACTTGTGGATGATATTGAGTAAAGATCATGGAATGATTCATTATTTAACTGCAAATGCTGAAAACACAGCTGTACTCACTGGGCCTAAGAAAGTGACTTCCTTCCTCTCATTGAATATAGATGTTTACTCATCAGCTTATTTTAAAATGTGATCTCAATGCCATGCCAATGAAAGCCTTTTAGTCTATGATTTCTTTGCCAAGGGAAATTGGAAATGTTTTCTTTGAAATGTTCTAATGCAGGCATCATCTGGCCATGGAGTTGAAATTGTTATCAGGAGCAACAGCTGAACAGCACCAGAAGCAACATTTACGTCACACCTTCCAGGTGCCAAGCCATGCTGCAGACACTGTATTTGTATTATTGTGTTCATTCCACTCATCTAATAAATGTGTGCTGAACACTTTCTAGGTGTACTAGCTCATGCGATGCCTCTATGTAAACTAAGCAGAGGTTCTCTTCTGAGCAAGCTAATGCCCCCTTGGCAGACCTAGCCATTGGGCTGAGTGTTGGCAAGGTGACTTTTGGCACAACCATACTCAGGGGCTCTAAGTGGAGGCATCATCTCAGCACTGGGGGTACAGCAGAAACCACAGAAGGCAAAACCCCTGCTATCACAGAACTCACATCCTTATTGGGAAAATGTAGACAGAAAAGCGGTATGTCAGGTAAAAATATGTTCTGCGAAGAAGACAAGATGAAGTAAGCACAAAGAGAGAGAAGAAAGGATGCTGGCTAGGAAATTTTAGAGCAGAGGCCTGAATGATGTGAAAGAATGGCAGAGGGGGTGGTGCATGCAAAGGCCCTGAGGAAAGCAAGTGCTTGGGGTTTTGGAGAAGCAGCAGGAAGTGACTGCAGTCTTGTAGGGGAGACAGATGGGTGACAGGACCCCTACATATGCACATTTTCCATAAGATATCAAATCTGGTCTACAATACTCTTGCTAAAGTTCAAACCAGCACCATCAGTTCTCTCATTCCCCTAGAATCTGAGATGAGTTTTTATCACAAATTATCTGTTGAATCCCCTGCCTTTGAAAACACACATAATCCTGCTGTAGAACAAGGAAACAGTCAATCAAATTTGAGAAGAGGGTGGGAGATGAGGGAGAGTTCCTGAACTTCACAGTTTTGAAGAATTATTAAAGGAATAAACTTGTACTTATCAAAAATGATTTGCTCTGCACGACAATACTATTCTAATATCCAGTCAAGGAAGGAGAATAGAGGCCAGCAGCCCAACAAGACACACGCAGTCATCAGTGTCCTTGTGACTCAAGACACAATCTGCCTTGACCAAGACAATTCAACCTCTGGGAAAATGAATTTCATTCAATGGGACCCCAAGTTTTCCATGGCAAATGGGAAAAGCATTCTTTCTGTTGTAAACAGGAACACAACTGGTTTATGAGGATGCTTTAAGAAATGGAAGGTCATGGTCTACATTTCCATTATTCCTCATTCATCCATTAACACAACATTTCTGTGGATCTTGTGAGTTGGTTGCTGGACAAATCTGTGGGGGGTGGAGGGTTGCTGACTAGTGGATACGTAATTTCTCCAAATTAGGCTGTCAATTTGCCCTTCCCATCTCTCAGGGGTGGATGATGAACTGAGAAGCTATGAGCTTGTCGTTACCACATTTATCTTTCAATATTCTGCTCTAGCGAGGCTGTCAGGCTAAACGCCCTTCCAGAAAGATGCCTCTAACTTTCTCCTCCATGGACAGTGCACTTGAATGGTGTTTCCTCACTCCCTTGTCAACATCAGCATTAGCATTCTTTAAACTATTGATTTCATAGGGAAAATCCCCATTATCTTGCTATTTGAATTGGTTTGTAGCCCTTGACATTTTTCACACACTGATTAGCCATGCGCCCCCAAATATGGCCACTTCTTTGGTAATCATTATCTCATGTTCTGGGGAAAACACATTTTAAAAAGTTTAAAGTACTTGTTTGGAAAAGGAAATGGGAGTTGTCATTCTAGTTCAGAAAACATTCTAGCCCATACCAACCGTATTGCTGCAAAAAGAGCCAGGCCAGCAGAAAACAGAAAGAGTAGGTAGACCAGCGGGCTGAAGAGGCAGTGAGCTTGGAGATTCAAAGCTCTTCTCCAAAGGTGAGCCCTATAGATTGGGAAACATGAAGATGCCTCACAAGGAATTGGCCATGGAGAGTGATGAGGGCCACCTCTTTTTGTTAAAAGGAAGATTTCCTCCATTCCCCCAGATCTACAGGAACCCAAGGAGACGGCACAATGACCACATGAATTTGGCCACATCATGAAAATAAAGTTGGGTGCACCAGGTATTAAAAAAAAAAATGCTTTCACCTATGAGTTTCAGGCACTGCTGCGTCTTGACAGTCAGCTAAATGTTTTCCTTGCTGCCAATTTAACAGCAATTTAAGTCACTTTATGCCTTTTGAGCTTTGGAAACCTTTCCTGCTAGGGACTCAGGATTCCGATTTAATAGAATGTTTCTCTTGAAGGTATTTGGTAGGGTTGTCACCGTTTTAACCTGTTTTTGTTTTCCTATGCAAACCACCTTTTGATCACTCATCTTCGTTTCTGAGAGAAATTTTAATTAGATCCCTTGGAGGATCTTACATAGCCTGGAACCTACCATTCTTGTCTCAAACATCTAAGGGCAGTTTTGCCTTTCCCCCATCTCTCCATTTATCCAAATTCTCTCTGTACGGCCTTTTGATGTCCTTCCTCTTCTGTCCTGACCGCCTTCACTTCCTGGCCACACACTCCACCCTCTCACTGTCCTGGAAGGGGAGGAGACGCCTCTGCAATATTGCTCTCCTCCCCAGTAGGTGCTTTAGTTCATTTGTTTTGTCTAGCGCAGTGTTTAAGCCACGCTGCATGGGAAGCACTCTGCTGCCTCCTGGGACAGGGTTGGTCAGCTGGTCCAGGGTCCCCCTTTAAGCCTGATCCTACCCATTGATGCTGAGATACAGTAAGCAGGACAACCAGCAAGACTGCCGCAGAGAAGACACCACTCACCTCCCTCTCTCCCTCTCCCTGTGCTCTCACTCCTTTTAGCATCTTAGCACGCTGGTCATTTTTTATAGGCCTACACCATAGCAGGCAGCAGAGTGTTATAATCCAAGATTTAGATCCAGATGTAACTGGAGGCTTTTTTTTTTTTTTTTTTTGAGATGGAGTCTCACTCTATCGCTCAGGCTGGAGTGCGGTGGCATGATTTCAGCTCACTGCAACCTCCGTCTCCCAGGTTGAAGTGATTCTTCTGCCTCAGCCTCCCGAGTAACTGGGATTACAGGCATGCACCACCACACCCTGCTATTTTTTTAGTAGAGACGGGGTTTCACCGTGTTGCCCAAGCTAGTCTCCAACTCCTGAACTCAGGTGATCTGCCCGCCTCCGCCTCCCAAAGAACTGGAGGCCTTTATACTTCAGGTTGCATGCTAAGATAGACGGAGAGAGCGCGGGCAAGAGTGGAAACTGTAGCACAGTGCATCAGCTTCTAGCTCTTGAATGCGCATCTGCCTCAGGAACATATTCTGAAGGAAGTGTCTCTGGCAGGACAGGATTCAAGCTTTTTTTTTTTTTTTTTTTTTGTTGGCATCCATTGAACAAAATCTCACAATCTCACATTCACTCATAAAACAGTTTACTGGTAAATCTATTTGGGGACTAAATTGTAGCTATTTATCATTGTTTTTCAAGTGTTTCATTTGGAAAATTTTTTACAAACAAGACTATAAGGTCCTCAAAGGTGGAAGTTTCTCATAAGAACTCCCTGGTACTTAGCACGTCTTGAGCACAGCAGATGTTAGAAGCAGACGCGTAATTGCTGTCCCATGCAGGGGCCGCTGGTGACCTGCAGCTACTGAACACTTGAAATGTGGCTGTCTCAACCAACGTGTGCCCTACGTGTAACGTAGACACCAGATTTTCAAGATGCAATGCCCAAAAAAATGTAAAATAAGGTATTATAAATTATAACATATGAAAAAATATTGATTTAATTTATATTGATTTCCTTTTGAAGTGATATTTAAGGTGTATTAGGTTAAACAAAGATACATCCTTCAAGTACACTTCACTTGTTTTCTTTTTACTTTCTTGTAACGTGGCTGCTCAAAAATGTAAAACTGCATTCGTGGCTCACACCCGAGACTGACATTGTATTTCTATCAGGTGCATCCCTCTAGACCCCAGCTGGGGTAACGTGATGGAGGAACGAGCCCAGTTCAGAGCCGCCATCGAGTGTCATGTCTGGGGTGGAGAGAGGAACACCGTGCCGCGGGGCTTAAGCAGAATCTTCTTCAAAGCCGTCAAATCTCCCTCTCCGCCAGCCATCACTGCTGCCTCAACACCAGAAGCATGTGAGAACGTGCGGGTCCCATTTTTCATACAGATGTTTAAAATAATTCTGTGCCAATACCGTTCTTACCTCGTTTATGGGATCGTGGAAAAACAAAGCCACAGGATTTAGGGCTCATCAAAAAGGACTTAGTTCCATTCTTAGCATGGTAGGGAAAAAATCTTAACACAATTTGGGTAAAGAAATGACTAAGAGACACAGCAGTGGGTTTTAGTGTGACTTATGCCCCTCATGGGAGAGTCCTGTCCCCTTTTGGGATCTCACTGAGCAATTACAGATATCACTGCTTCTTTTCTTGGTTTTTTTCCCCCCAGATGGAGTCTCACTCACTCTGTTGCCCAGGCTGGAGTGCAGTAGTGCAATCTCGGCTCACTGCAACCTCTGCCTCCCAGGTTCAAGTGATTCTCCTGCCTCAGCCACCCGAGTAGCTGGGACTACAGGTGCCCAGCACCATGCCTGGCTAATTTTTTTTGTTAGTTAGTTAGTTAGTTAAATAGTTATTTAGTTAGTTAGGTAGGTAGGTAGTTAGGTAGTTAGTAAGTTATTTGAGACAGGGTCTCGCTCTGTCACCCAGGCTGGAGTGCAGTGGTGTAATCTCAGTTCACTTCAACCTCTACCCCCCAGGTTCAAGTGATTCTCCTGCCTCGGCCTCCCAAAGAGCTGGGATTACAGGTGTGTGCCACCATATCCACCTAATTTTTGTATTTTTAGTAGAGATGGGGTTTTGCCAGTTGGCCAGGCTGGTCTCGAATCCCCGGCCTCAAGGGATCTGCCCACCTCAGCCTCCTGAAGTGCTGGGATTACAGGCATGAGCCACCGTGCCCAGTCTACTGCTTATTTCTGTCAACGTTCTTCAAAGATGAGGAAAATATGATATTGTTATTTTCCAGAGACAACCTTCTTCTTGTGCAAAACGAAATCTCCCATGTCTAGAAGGAGGCCGGGAAACTGGCAGCCCAGCAGGCTGTGTGTGGATGTGTTAGTCAACGCAGTGATTTTAAAAACTGACTCTTCTGTTTTTTAATTTGTTATCTGCCAATCTTTCAAAATCAAAACAATTTACATGGAAAGTCTGGATTTCTGACTTCTGTCAAGTTGGAAGTGCTGGCAACCCTGGCCTATTTCCCTGCAGTTTCATTTGATGGAATGAGAGGCTGGCCCTGTGAGATGACTCATCCGTTGACCCAGTACAACCCCCACCCACTCCCTTTCATCTCCCCAGTGCTGGGGAGGAGGAGGGACAGTTGTTAGTTGCCATTGCTGTTTATTTCTCATATCAGGGAAATATTTCCCTGTACCCCTACTTCCACTGAGACTGTGAAAATAAAATGCAGACCGGGTAATCTGTTTCTTATGTCTGTGTCTTCTCTAGTCTTTAAACAAAAATGCTTCTGTATGTTTTCACCTAATACAGCAAAGCTCAAGACAGTTAGGTCTCTTTTAATATTGAAGACAACTAAAAAAAAAAATCTTTAAGCATGCATATGCTCACACAGAAAGAGTTCTCCAAGCCTTGAGTTTCTTTAATATTACTTAGTGTAGGGCCGGGCGCGGCGGCTCACGCCTGTAATCCCAGCACTTTGGGAGGCCGAGGCGGGCAGATCACGAGGTCAGGAGATCGAGACCATCCTGGCTAACACGGTGAAACCCCGTCTCTACTAAAAAATACAAAAAACTAGCCGGGCGAGGTGGCGGGCGCCTGTAGTCCCAGCTACTTGGGAGGCTGAGGCAGGAGAATGGCGTGAACCTGGGAGGCGGAGCTTGCAGTGAGCTGAGATCCGGCCACTGCACTCCAGCCTGGGCGACAGAGCGAGACTCCATCTCAAAAATACATATATATATATATATTACTTAGTGTAGTTGGTTTCCTGTCCCAAATAATGGGGGGAAATCTCTTTTGGGCACAGTTGTGTGGACTGTTTAGAAACACACATCTCTGATTAATAAAAACATTACCTGCAACACAGAGCCCAAAGGCAGCCTGTTTTCTCACTATCGTATTTTATAATGTGAGACTTATTGTCATGTTAATCAAAGGCCTACTTTTCATGCTAACACGAGCTACAGAAATTGTCTCCCAACAGTTTCCATTTTGAGGCCTTGAGACATCATAAAACCCCAAAGCAACAATGCTGGCCTGGCAACAAGGTACGGAGATTACATCGATCCCTGCTGCAAAAGGAAATGAAATGCCTGAGCTACTCTCTCACGTCAGCCCTGAAATGGGGAAGATCAGGACACGGCTGCATCATTAGCGATTCCCAACTGGTTCTTCACTAACTCTCTCCTGATGCCGGGGGAATCTCAGAGCAAAGCACGATCACAGAAAACTGCCCACGCTCGTTCCCACTCTCCAGTATTCTTTCGTTTTTCATCTCAGCGAAGATGGATTAGAGAAACTTATTATATTAAGAAATATTCATTTAAGCTTCTAAGCAGGAGGTTTCTACCAAGAAAGGCCTAATCCCTCCCTTTCATCTCTTTCTGCTACTGAATGTCTGGTAATTCTGCTGTTGATGATGCACAGACTTTCGTGCATGGGGCTAAGAATGATCACATGTTAGTAGTAGCCACTTTCAGAAGAAAAGCCTGCCCTGGTCACCCTCTGGTGACTGACCATGATCCAAAGAACAGCAAAGACCAAAAATGGACTCTCATTCAAAGCACGGACAGAAGTGACGGAAGACAAGAAGCCCGTGGCATGTTCCACTCGGGCCATGAAGTCAGAAATGTGAACAAGAGTGACAGGCATGATTCTGAGGCCTGAAATACACAGAGACAAAGTAAACTGAGGCACAGAGTTCTGAAGCACCATATCTCTCTAATTTCTCATCTTCCCCTTTGCCACCATTTCTGGAATGGTCTCCACGTTCAGTCTCTGTAGGTAAAATGCAATGGATAATTTAAGAGTTTCATGCTTTATTTCCATGCCCTCCATTGCATTTTCGTAGCTAAAGCTAAGATTGTGATCTCCCCAGCTTATCAGGCTACAATATGTTTTCACGTGATCTATCATGCCCACAAAACTGCCCTTAAAATTCCATCTCTGATCTTTCCCAGAAGACATGCTCGTCACAACCTTGTTACCTCTTGGACTTTGTGGCTTTTTGCTTGTTTGTTTTTGAGACAGAGTCTCACTCTGTCACCCAGGCTGGAGAGCAGTGGCACAATCTTGGCTCACTACAAGCTCCACCTCCTGGGTTCAAGCAATTCTTCCGCCTCAGCCTCCCAAGTTCAGCCTCCCAAGTAGCTGGGACTACAGGCTCCCGCCACGATGCCTGGCTACTTTTTGTATTTTTAGTAGAGACGGGGTTTCACCATGTTGACCAGGCTGGTCTCGAACTCCTGACCCCATAGTCTGCCCACCTTGGCCTCCCAAAGTGCTAGGATTACAGGCGTGAGCCAGCGCGCCCCGCCTACCTCCTGGACTTTGTTTTAATCAGGCTGGTCTGGAACTCCTGACTGATCCCGTGGTCCGCCCACCTCAGCCTCCCAAAGTGCTAGGATTACAGGCGTGAGCCGCCGCGCCCGGCCTACCTCCTGGACTTTGTTTTAGTCGGGTGAGACCTCTCGTGAGGTGGCCACTCTTGATCAGCAGCCCTGCAGTAAAGCATTTTTCAAAGGATTTTTGTGAAACTGACTCGGTGCCAATAATTCTGCAAAAGTATCTCTGAGAAAACGTCTACATCTGTGCTAATAATTTCATTTTACCCCTAATTAAATACTCCTAGAAAACTTGTAAGAAATGCAGACATAGGGGATTTTATTCAATATGATTTCATTTTGGGGAGGACCGCCTAATTCAAACATGTAACTCTAGACTGGTGGATATTTCATCATTTTCTCCAGCACTGAACCAACCGAGAACATCCTCAAATCCAAATAAAAACAGCCCCTACTGAGGCCGAGGCGGGCAGATCATGAGGTCAGGAGATCGAGACCATGCTGGCTAACACAGTGAAACCCCATCTCTACTAAAAAATACAAAATATTTAACAGGGCGTGATGGTGGATGCCTGTAGTCCCAGCTACTCCGGAGGCTGAGGCAGGAGAATGGCGTGAATCCGGGAGGCGGAGCTTTCTGTGAGCCAAGATCACCCCACTGCACTCCAGCCTGGACGATGGAGCGAGACTTCGTCTCAAAAAACAACAAAACAAAAACAAAACAAAACAAAAAAACCAGCCTGTACTATGTGGACTAAGCTGGCATCTGATGCCCATCCTAGGGGAATGATACCACAACAGTTTTTAAATAAAGGTGACAATGACTTGGTGATCCCTGGCTACTGTCAAGAGATAAAACAGTACAGTGTTTTTTCTTAACTTGTATTTTAGGCTGGGGGTACAAATGAAGATCTGTTACACAGGTAAACTCATATCACAGGGACTTGTCGTACAGATTATTTCATCACCCAGGAATTAAGCCCAGTACCCAATAGTTGTCTTTTCTGCTCCTCCCACCCTCCACCCTCAAGTAGACCCCAGTGTCTGTTGTTCCCCTTTGCATCCACCTGTTCTCATCATTTAGCTCCCACCTACAAGTGAGAACACACACTATTTGGTTTTCTCTTCCTATGTTAGTTTGCTGAGGATAATGGCCTCCAGCTCCTTCCATGTTTCCACAAAAGACATGATCTCATTCTTTTTTATGGCTGCATAGTATTCCATGGTGTACATGTACCACATTTTCTTTATCCAGTCTGTCATTGATGGGCACTTGGGTTGATTCCATGTCTTTGCTACTGTGAACAGTGCTGCAATGAACATTCATATGCATGCGTCCTTATGGTAAAATGATTTACATTCCTCTGGGTATATATCCAGTAATGGGATTGCTGGGTCCATGGTATTTCTGCTCTTAACTCTGAGGAGTCACCACACTGCTCTCTACAATGTTGAACTAATCTACACTCCCACTGACAGTATCCAAGCGTTCCCTTTTCTCCACCACCTCACCAGTATCTGTTAATTTTGGGCTTTTTAACAAGAGCCATTCTGATGGTGCGAGATGGCACCTCATTGAGTACACGCTGTTGATGTAATTCAAGTACTTCTGAAAACAAAGGGTAGTTATCATCTACATTGGAACTATGGCAAGAGAAAGGCCATGAGTGAGCGTGCTTGTCTCGGGAGAGGGGATATCTACTGCGTCAACTGTGGCTTTTGTACACTGCTCAGGTAGGTTCCATTTCTCTGTCTCAGACTAAAGAGGACCTGCAATTTGCTCTGCCCAAAATATTTCCATTTAAAAGATTCACATAGAGAAAAGTGATGATGCTCAGAAAGCTTTCTTCTGCAAACATAAAAACAGGCCAGGAACATTTTTATTTGAATGGTAAAAATGATGACATAGTGAAGATGAAATAGGCTGAAACCTTCAAAGTCAAATGAAAATAATTCTGAATGGCATCTGTACTTTAGTTAATTATATTGGGGGAATGTTGGTGTCCAGGCTGTGGTCATGGCACCACGGTGGTGAATGCTGTTTCCACTGGGGTCAGCTGGGTAAAGAGCATACTCCTGAACAACTATGTCCTATTTTTGTCATGTTTATGTGAGTCTAAACATACTGCAAAATAAAAAAGGTTAAAAATTAAACTATAAAATGCCATGTCATTAGACATGATGTGGGTGGCCCTCTGCCAATTCATCCATGATTTAACAAATACATGTGGTTTTCTTATTACACTTGAGGTGATGTATTAAGTTCTCTGGGAGATTCTAAATGACATAAAAGGTAATCTCTGTCCTCAGGGAGCTTATGTTCTCCTTGGGAAAGCAGAGACATAAATAAAGAGAAAGTTTTAAAATGACATTTATGGAACATAAGTGACTTTATGAAGCTGCACATAAGTAATCACAAAGTTACTGAGATGAAAAGTGGGTGCAGCACATTCATTGGAAAGCAAGCACCTATGTGTATCTAAAATGTGGTGGCATGATGTGTGGCACCACCTCCCAGAAGCTGGTATCTATGTGCTGTTCATGGCTGATCCCACGTTACCTGACCCACGAGAATCACCAGCTCTATGTTCATTATTGATTGGATACGGGTGAATAAAGATGCTACTTGATCTAACTCTCAGAAGATTTAATCAAGTGAAGCAGGAATTACGAAAAGGAGGGTGACTCCAGCAAGAGCCCCAGGTATGGAAGTCCAAGCCACACCTGGAAAACAGGATCTCTGCCAGCTAGCCTGGCCAGTCATGCTGGTAGAGAAAGGTGAAAAGAAGCTGGCATCAGAGGGGCTTAAATGGCAGGAAAACAATTCATATAATTGTGCTATCACCCTAGAAGCCCAGAGAATGTTTCCCATGATTGGATTCATGAGATATTTCTCACTTGTCTTATCTGTGTTCACGGGTACATGACCATGGGCACTCGGATGTTGCATGAAAAAGAAATGTTAATCTAAACAATAAATGAATGCCCCTTAGTTTGCTATTTTTAAAAATATAGAATGCAAATTATGATAATTTTCTTCTTTGCCTGTTTTATAGATTTCTTAATTTGTTATCTTATTGCTTTGGCAAGGGCTGCTAGTCCAACAGTGAATTACAGGGGTGATGTCATGCCTAGTAATTAGTTCCCTGTGCCCAGTTTATAGAATTGTGCATTCTTGACAAAAGAAAATACACAAATAGAGCAAGGTGAGATAGGAACCCAAGGAAACAGAGAAGGGACTCCATCTGCAGTACTGCAGTGGGTTCCTCCAATGCTGCAAAGACCCAGAGCAAGCATCAAGGAAGATTTCCACTTAGAAGTAATTCTTTTCCACAAAGGGGCCTTCCAGTCATCCCACAGAAGTGGATTCCTACATTAAATCTCCAAATCACCACGTAGCCTTGCAGTTTCACATTATGTTAGTGGTAAATCATGAATTATGAGCTTAAAATAGCTTTAAACTGAGAAAACTGCATCCAGTGATTTCAGATCCCATGTTAACTACATGAATTGTTAAACCAATGTTAAAGTCATTTCCACAGCATTGGATTAAATTGGATAATGGGTTGCTTGGGCTTATAACTGCTTTAACATCTGTAAGATGCCTTCGCTGGTGTGATGCTAAGGCATGGCAGACATAACATCAATAAGAGAGCTTCTAATAAATGAAAGAATATAGATTGTTTCATGTGTTTTAGTGGAGAACTCATGAAATTCACATTCTGTGGAATAATTTTGGTTGGCCAGGGTAGGGGGTAGGGGGCAGTGGGCAATGTATACAGGCTCAGTCAAAAGAAGCCAAATATTTTTCATGTGGTAACCACATAAGCAAAGTTACCTTAAGACAAATCATGTCTTCTTTCCAAAAGTCACTTGAAAAGTAAATAAATTATAAAAGAAAATTAGTGCATTAATATCTTTTTCAAGACAACTATACAACTGCAGTAAGTGAGGACAAGATTTGTCTAAAACATAACAGGAAATAATAATGACAAGATAATGGCTAAAATGATAATGACAGTGTTCTTTCCCTAAATAGCACTCCACTAAAATATGGCATCTTAAAAACTGCTGGTGAGCAGATCAGGAAATGAGCATCATTAGTCCTGACACTAGAAATTCATGTAGAAAGGTCATGTTTTCACAACATATCAGCTTGTTGGTTCTGCCAGTTTAATATAAAAATTAGTAGACAAATTCATGATAAAAAGGATCATGTTAGTCTTTTGTCTGCAGCGATCATAGAAACTGATTAGAAAAGTGAGATTGTGTACACCCCAGCGTGACAGAGCCTTGTGCACTGTCCAAGGTGCTGATTAAGAGATACCCAGGGTCATTCCATTTTGCAGCAATAGTTACCGCAGAGAAAACAGGACAGATCACCTCTGAATCCCTTTTCCCTGGAGAAAAGGGAAGGGCAGCATATGATTGGCCAAGCCCACACCAAGGAAGCACTGGACACAGTAACACGTACTACTATTATAACAACATCTATCAAATGCCTGTTTCTGCCAGTTACTATGTTAAACACTTTCCCTAGATTTTCTCTTTAACATTTACAATAACTCTATAAGGTGAGCATAATTATTGTCATCCCTTATATATCAATATCTCAAGATTGATATGTCAATATATCAATCTTAATATACAGAATGTGAATGCTAGGTATTAAATAACTTGACAATTAGGAGGCCAAGACAGGCAGATTGCTTGAGCCCAGGAGTTCAAGACCAGCCTGGGCAACATGGCAAAAATCCGTCTCTACTAAAAATACAAAAATCAGCCAAGTGTGGTGGTACATGCTTGTATCCCAAGCTTCTTGGGAGGCTGAGCTGGGAGGATCACTTGAGCCTGGAAGGTCAAGGCTACAGTGAGTCATGATTGTGCCACTGCACTCCAGCCTGGGCAACAGAGGGAAACCTTGTCTCAAAAAAAAGTAATAAATTAATTAAATGACTTGACCAAAGACATAGAGCTGCCAGGTGGCAATTCTGGGACTTGAACTAAAATCTCTCTCTACCCAAACTCTACATAAAGTTGGAGAAACTGTTAGGAAACGAGTTAAATTCACTTCATTGGTGGTGGGCTCAAAGAATATCAAGAAGGTATTGGAATTAAGGGCTCTAGATTTATGGGATCACAGAAAAAATTCTAAGGATTAAAGAAATAAACATTTATTCCTATAGCCAGCAAAATTTACTGCAAGCCAATTGTGTTCCAAGTTTGGAGTATAAGGGGTGACCATCTGTAAACTTATTGATCCCAGGAAGCAGTGAATTAACTATAGACAAAAAGAAAAAATAAAGAGAAGAAAGCATATGTAATAGCAAAGAATAGGGACTCTGGGAGCAGATACAGGAATCACGACTTCAATTTTCTGTTCCACCATCACTAACTGTGAGATCTTAGACCAGCCTCAACTTCTCTGAGCTTCAGTTTCCTCAATTCTTATGCACCTCAGAGGGCTTCTCTGGGGCCTAAATGACATAATTCAGATTCAATGTTTGCTAAAGTACCTAGCACACAGAAAGTGCCCAGGGAGTGATTAGCATTCTGCCATCTCATTCAAGTATCCTAAGGACTCTCCTGAGACCCGACACAAACAGCTGGAGAGTTGCCTACGAACAAGGTGTGAAACCTCATGTTTGTGGTTATGAAATGGATACAATAGACAGCCCTCATAAAGTGACCCTACCAACATCACCCTCAAACTCCATGACAGTTACCTGGCTTACGAATACAGTCTAAAAACATCAGAAGTTGTCAGTGAAGGCACTGTTGAACAGGACTCCTAAATATTTATTTAACTGATATTTGAATTCACTTACGTGCTGTTCTACACATTTGATAAACACTAATTTGTTCAAAGTTCAAAATAACTATCAAGTGGGTGCCATCATTATCCCCATTTTAGAGAGAGAAAACAGAGACCAAAGAAGTTGTCAGTGAAGGCACTGTTGAACAGCATTCCTAAATAGCTAACAAATATTTGAATTCACTTATGTGCCGTTCTACACGTTTTATAAACATTAATTTGTTCAAAGTTCTAAATAACTATGAAGCAGGTGCCATCATGATTTCCATTTTATGGAGAGAAAACAGAGACAAGAGAAGTCGTCAGGAAAGGCAAGGTTGAACAGCATTCCTAAATAGTTAGCAAAGATTTGAATTCACTTATGTGCTGTTCTAAAGATTTTACAAACACTAATTTATTCAAAGCTCAAAATAACTCTATGAAGTAGGTCCCGTCATTATCCTCATCTTAGAGAGAAAAAACAGAGTCAGGACAAGTTAGAAGACTGGCTGAGGTCACATAGGAGAGACCTGGACCCTGTGATCGGACTCCAGAGTTTGAGGACTTAACCACTATCCTGTATCAGCTCCCTGCAGTGAACTTCTGCCTCTGTTGAGATGAATCAGGAAAACAGCTTCTGTTGAACAATCAGATTCAGCAGAAAGCTCTCACAGGAAAAAATAAATAAATAAAAAATGAAATAATTTAAAAAAAAAAAAAAAAAAAAAAACCTTTCCCAAAAGCCCATGTTAGCTCCTGGCTATGGCAGCAGTTAGTCAAAATGAGAAGCAGCATGGGTCTTACGTGACGCACCCCTCACCGCCCTGGACACAGACGGCCTTAGTATTTATACTTTAGCCTCTGAAGTTTATTCCACATAATGAACTTGAGGACCATAAATGCAAGCCTGAGCACACACCATGGCTCATTTGAGGACAGAAATATGATTATATTATTACAGAAAAACACATTGAAGTGGTAACTGACAAAAGTGTAGATACACCTGCTTCCCAGAAAACCATCTGAATGTCTTAAAATCTAATAAGAGATCTATCCGGGGCACAGGTAAGCTGTTCAACAACCACCTCACCTCTGATTTATAGCAGGCATTTTTATGATGTTTTTATGGCTTTGACCTTGGAAGGATTTCTTGATAAAGCAGCTAAAACACGAAGCTGCTAGTGCAAAAGCCAGTCCCATACACTAGAGGAGGGAGATTGTCCGAGACCTTGAAAATAACACCCCATGCCTGGCAAAACTTAATCATCATCTGGTTCCATTCTGAGCAATAATCATGAAAGGCAGCCGTGCAGGCCGGCTTTCGGAAATACATTTCAATGAGCCAGGCCCATCACCAGGCACGGAGAGGAGGCAGCACCCGACAGGAACATCATGGTTGTCATGGCAACCGCATGGCATGGCAGGTGAGTCTCTGCCCCCTCGTACTTCGGGGAGGAGGAGAGAAAATGAACAGGGTGAGCAGCTCTGTGCTAGATTCTGACCGGGAAGTCAAGGCCTACTGCACTTGGGTTCCGGGTTTCAAGCAAGCCTATGTTTTCAACGCAGAGTTTTGTTATTTTGTTTTGTTTATCACCACAGCAGGCCTGCCCTGGCACCATGCACGCTGTCTGCCCGGATCTTCATTAGCCGGCTGCAGGATAAGAAGCACTGTGGCCCAGACCTTCCCCTCATGTGGCCTGCATAGGATAAATTCATAGCCAACGGATCGAGGTGGTTTCTATGAAGCCCTGGAGACCGGCGATTCATTCTCACTGTTTGCATAATTTTTATCTTACCATTTGTCTAAGATAAATGATTGGAACTCGGGAAGCGGTACCAATCAGGGTGCCATCTGGAAACAGATGGCACCTCCAGCTGGGATTCTGAAAAGTTAGACAAGGAATAATGTAGAGGGGCATGGGTAGAAGTAAAGTCCAGCCAGGGACTCTCAGGCACTCAGGATGGACAACCAAGCAACCGTGAGAAACTGGTGACCCTCACCCGGGGAGACCCAGGCCAGGGGAGCTGGAGCCGTGAGGGAGGTGCAGCTGCTAGAAACACCCCACCAGGAAGGAATGGAGACGAGGGAGGCTCCCCACCTTCTCGCCTGCTACCCCCTCCCATCTCAAGATGGTGCCATCCCCGTTGGCCAAGCCCAAATGGAAGGCAGACAGCTAGAGCCCAAGTGTGCAGTGCAGTCCCCAGGACCAGTGTGGAGAGGAGCAGGAAGGGGTTCAGGATGAAACGTGGAGAAGGTCAGAGCACCAGGCCAGTGAGCAAGTGTGCCTTAGGGCACTGTGCACCCTTAGGGCATTGGTGCAGAGATGTCTCCCATCGCCTTGCACCTCAGCTTCCTGATCTAAACAAGATGGTCATATCCTGTTATGGGTTAAGTCACGTCCACGACCCCAAGTTCATATGTAAACTCCTAACCCCCAGTGCCTCAGAATGTGACCTGGTTCGGAAATAGGGTCTTAGCAGATGTGATGAGTGAAGATGAGGTCATACTGGAGTGGAGCAGACCCTCGTCTCACATGCCTGTGTCCTTATCAAAAGAGGACCTTGGCACACAGACCTGCACACAGGAAGAATGCCAGGTGAAGATGGGCAGAGAGGGGTGAAGCACCTACAAGCCCAGGAACACCAAGGGTGCTGGCAGCCACAGAGTCAGGGAGAGGACTGCAGTGGAGCCCCCCACAGCCTCAGGAGGACCCAGCCCTCCTGGCCCCTGGAGCTCAAGCTTCAGCCTCCAACTGTCAGGCAACACGTTTCTGTCTAAGCTGCCAGTTGCTCCCGAGAAACTCATCCATGTCCCATCAGCCTGTCTGAAAACACAGGCAGGCCTGCCCTCAGCCACGCGAGTGACCTTGGAGGCGGGCCCCACCCCAGTGGGGTGAGCTGGGATGTGGAACACCCCTGCCTGGGCTCAGAAGCAGAAGCCCTTCTGAAGCCCGCAGCCCAGGTGACGCCTTGGCAGACTCGCCACGGACTCTGAGCAGAAGGCTTGGCTGAGCTATGCCCGAACTCTCAACCCAGAGAAACCACAAGACAGCAAATGTGTGTTGTTTGAAGCCACTGACTTCCTGTAATTTATTACACAGCAATCGGTGACAAATAGGTCACAGCTATAGATGACAAACTCAGCTACCTGGGGAGATTGATTTTTAAAAGCACATTTTAAAATCCTCTTTTTTCCTGGACTTATCTGTAGACAACAGTGTCACCTTGTTCAATGCCCCGCCTTCATCTAGAGACACAACCACAGACCCTGGGGTCAAACCGCCTTACTCCAATTCCTGCCCCTCTCCACTGAACAGCTGTGGCTTCAGCAAGTTACTTACTCCTGGTTCCTGTGACTCAGTTTCCTTACCTGGAAAGTCAGGTGATAACAGTGTCCACCTCATTGTGTTGCAGAAGGAAATAAATAAGCAAATAAGAGGAAGTATGTGCTTAAGACAGTGTTCAGACTCATGTCCGGGATACAATAAATGCTCAGTGATGATGAGCTGTAATGATTACTATGGTTATGACAACGATGATTTCATTCTGTTCACCCAGGAATGAATCGACCACAAAATGCAATGGCAGAGGCTGATTCTTCCTGGATCATTCTTGACGGTTTCTTAGCTGACAGCATCCACTCAAGTTCTCCCCTCATTGTCTCATGGAGAAGAGCTCACTAATGACACCCTAACAATTAGCACCACAGATAAATCTGGAAATAAACACTTCCACAGTTATGATCAGTTTGGACATATGGGATCATAATATTTTGTGATCACCAACAGACACACCTCTCTCTGCAAACACACACAGCTGCCGGGGCGGGGCTGGGCTGCGCTTTGCACTTCCTGAGATTGAAAGAGCAAATTGTCTTCCTCACAGTCACAGTGGCAGGCAGAAATCAGCTGCTGGCTACTTCCACTCAAGTCAGGCTAAGCGCATGTCAGCAGCCGTGCAGCTCAGCCCAACTCCGGGGGCCCACAGAAGAATGAGGCACGCTGTTAGGTCAGCAGGGAGAGCCCCGGAGACAAAGGGAAGAGACTGGGAATGCAGCCGGCCTGTGGTCTCACTCACGGGGTTGGGTGTGCAGTCAGAGGGCAGGTGGCCCTCTTGAGAAGGGCTGGTCCGAGCAGTGCGTCCAAGACCTGCATGGGCATCTGAATCCCCTGTGAAAAGGGTGATGCTGACCTGCTAGGTCCAGGGAGGGGTTTGCAATTCTGTATTTCTAACCCGCTTCCAAGGGGATACTTTTCCTTGCTAAAATGTTGTTAAATGACATTTTGCTGTTAACACTATAGACTTTCCAGGTAATTTATTAACTTGGTCATGAAATTGAAATTGTCAAGTAGGTTAGAAACTCACATTCTCCCTCTTTTTTAAAAGCTTATTAGTCTGTATTTTCATAATCTCAACTTCTGATCATTTTATCTTATGCCAATACCTTGTTTTTTAGATTTTATTTTTAATAGACAATAAGCGCATGTATTTATGGGGTACAATGTGATATTCCGATATATGTTTATATTACGGAATAATTAAATCCTGCTTATTATTGTATCTATTGCCTTATTTCTTTGTGGTGAGAAGATTTGAAATCTATTCTCCTGGTGATTTTCAAATATGCAAAACATTGCTATTACCTACAGTCACCATGTTGCACAGGCAGTTCTCTTAGAATTTATTCCGCCTGACAGATATTTTGTATCCTTCCACCAACAACTCCCCATCCCCTGCCCCCAACCTCTGGTAACCATCATTCTACCCTCTGCCTCCGTGAGTTCGACTGTTTTGGATTTTGCCTATGAGTGACATCACGTGCCATTTGTCTTTCAGCGCCTGGCTTATTTCACTTAGCATAGTGTCTCCCAGGTGTATCCAGGTAAGGGCAGATGGCAGGATTTCCCTCCTTTCATGGCTGATAGTACTCCACTGTGCATGTACACCACATTTTCTTCATCCTTATATCCGCTGAGGGACACTTAGGTTGATTCCACACCTTGGCAATGAACCTCATGCCCTCTTAACAAACACGATTCCCATTTGGTAAGGGTGGGCTGGGACTGTGTGCAGGGCACTGACACAAGTACCTCATTCACATCAGTTCTTTAATGCTCCAGAGCTCCGTGAGAGCCACATGCTGTAGAGACCAAGCGCGCAGGCTTGGAAGCCACACCATGACTGTGTCAGCCTTGGAGCTAGCAGGGGTTTAGATCCCAGATCCACCCCTTTGCAGGTATTTAGATCCCAGATCCACCCCTTTGCAGGTATTTAGATCCCAGATCCACCCCTTTGCAGGTATTTAGATCCCAGATCCACCCCTTTG
>NW_012102388.1:1604398-1617373 GCF_000951045.1 Mandrillus leucophaeus
TGCAGGTATTTAGATCCCAGATCCACCCCTTTGCAGGTATTTAGATCCCAGATCCACCCCTTTGCAGGTATTTAGATCCCAGATCCACCCCTTTGTAACCAGATGTCCCCGAGCAAGCTACTCGACTGCTCAAGGCCTCTGAATTTAATTTTCTTCCGTAAAGTGAACAATAGTAACACCTGCCTCGAAGGGTTGTTTAGGACATGCTGGGCACCCATGAGGCATTTGCTCTTATTACTCACTCTGCCCCCAGTTTACTGAGAGGGAAACTGAGAATGGGAGCGGGGGTAATTTGCTTAAGGGCAGACAGCTGGTCAGCAGCAGAGCCGCCACTCAATTACAACACATGGCCAAAGTCCAGGGTTTGTATAATCCAAGATCTGGGAATTACAACTCTCCTAGACAGAGCCAAAAATGTGTGCTAAAGGCAAAGTATTATTGCAGGTAGAATTTCTGTTTCTCTCACCATATTCAGGTAATGTGGTAAAAGACTTCTTAAGTTCAGATTCCAGGCTATCATACTTATTTAACCTCCTTAACTTCATCTCCTTTTAAATTCCACTGCAGATTTGATTCGGGGGGAGGGCACAGTCGGGGGTCTCTGTTCCAGGGTTTCTCAACCTCAGCCCGATGGCCCTTTTGGTCCGGAAGATTCTTTGCTGTGGGGTTGTCCTGTGCAGGGCAGGAGTTTAGCCACACCTCTGACCTCCAGCCACTGGATGCCACTAGACCCCCCACTGGTAGTGACCACCCAAAATGTCTCCAGGCATTGTTCTCTGGGAGGCAGGAGGTACCCCCCTCCCACTCCCATCTGCTTTGAGGTCCTCAGTCTAATCTACCATAAACTTCATGGGTTATACTCTCCCCACAACACAGCAACGCTGACTCCTCCCATGGCCAAGCTGTGCCCTTCCGTGGCCCACGTTCATGAGTCAGGAGAGCAGCTCATCAATCGCATGTGTCTTAACCAAATGGGACCCTACTTGCAAAGTAACGTTCAACAGGCACAGATCAACCTGTTAGACTCCACCCAAAATATCTCATCATGGTTTCCCTCCCAATGCCCAAGAGCCCATATTGAAATTTTCTTGTAATCAAGTATTAAGGGCTGAATTGTGCCCTCACATCCAAATTCATCTGTTAAAGCTTTAAAACCCCCGGAACCTCAGAACATGATGTTCTTTGGAACTAGAGTCATTGCAGATGTAATCAGTCAGGAGGCGGCCATGCTGGAGCAGGGTGGGCCCCTGATTTAATATGACTGCAGTCCTTACAAAAGGGGGAAATGTGAGCACACAGACATCAATGCAAAGAGAACGCCACGGGAAGATAAAGGCAGAGGTCAGGGTGGTGCTTCTGCACACCAAGGAACCCCAGAGATGGCCACCAAATCACCAGAAGACAGGAGAGAGGCCAGAACAGGGGCTCCCTCACACCCCTTAGAAAAAGCCAACCCTGCCAACACCTTGCTCTGGGACTTCCAGCCTCCAGAACTGGGAGAGAATAAGCGCCTGTCGTTTCAGCCATGCGGTCTGTGGACCTTTGTCACGGCAGCACTAGCAAACGAATACACAGAGACACTTATTTTCCCAAAGCCCAACATATTTTACATCTTCACTCATTTTCCTGATGTCTCAAACCACGGGTTGAGGCAACATATTTAGGGAAGCTAGGCCCAGGTCAATGTGGTTAAAAGACGAGCTTCAAATAGTTATTTGGGAACCTGACTGATAAGAGCAAAGGAACCCCAAATCCAATTACCACCACCTTCTTAATTGCGGGAGTTTGTAAGCCTCTTTCTCCTTGATTCAGAGAACCCTAGGGCAGGTTCTTCTTGCATAATCAGGTGTGATTTTTTAGTGAATCACATACAGAATACGGATATGTTTAACTCCCAACTGACCATTAAACCCATGTGGTCATTTGTGTTAGCTCTGAAATGCATCTCAAATCCCATTTTTAAGCTAAGGGATGAATATTCACTAAACCTAATAAAAGGGAGTTTCTGAAAGCAGAGGCAGCCATCCTAGTAAGGCTTGACTCTGCCTTAGTTTTAACCGACACAACTCTTTTGCTACACAAATCTGTTAAACAAATTTTAGGATGAGATCTTTCATTCTTCAGAGTTTGGGAAGAGTCTTAAATTTATCTGAATTTATCTTTTATTAATAATTTATTCGGGTGGTTATAGTAACATATGTTCACTGTCAAAAAATGTTAAAATATAGAAAATACAGAAAAATGACAGGAAAACTATCACACTCTGCAAGAGTGATGGTACCTTTAATATGTGAAATAAAGCATAAAATCAGACACAAGGAGGGGAGACATATCATCAATTTTTAAAGTTTAAGTTTTAAACTATATATCCATTACTCTTTTAGTGCATTCTTTTTCTAATACTTAGCAAATGAAACATTTGTATGTAATCTAAAATTGGATTTTATTAACTTGCTTCAAAGCCACCCTCTGTGAAACTTAGAATACTTTATTCACAAGGAACAATAGCTCCATAAAATTCTTAATAGAGTGGAGTTTTATCTGCTAGAAATAGAAAAAGCAATTTAAGCCAGCTTAATTGAAATGGAAAATTATGAGTTTACCTAGCTGGAAGTCCTGGCATAGATCAGCCTTCAGGAATGACTTGATCCAGTCATTTCTACTCTTTTCTGTATGTCAAACTTGCTGTCAGACTGGAATGACCTGGGTTCAGCAGGACCAGTCACCTTTGCTTGACAGCAACCAAGGGAAGGAAGTGGAGGAGTACTTCCAGAAGCTCACAGGGAAGAAAGAAAAACCTTTTCTAGGAGTCACCTGTGAGCCTCTCCTCATCTCTCATTGGCCAGAGTTGGATCACATTCCCTGTCCAGGACCAACCCCTCATAAAGGCTGGGGTTCTAAGGCCGAAGGAGCTTAGCCTTGGCTACAAGGGTGGGGTCCTTGGAAAAGGGGTGGATAACTAAAAAAAAACCAGCAGCAGCTGGAGTTCTGTTTGGCAGGAATAAATGAAAAATGGATGTCAGTAAGCAACCAAGCGCCTTCTCAATTCTGTAAGAGCGGTCTGTATCTGACAACTTGTCAGAATTCCACTGGGCACAATCAAGAGTGAAGAGAATTTGAAAGGCAGTGGAAAATCACTGAGCTGGGAGTAACTCACTGTGCATTTAATAAAATCTAAGCAAAAATCTCCGACAGCGTAGCTTGGTATGACGGACGGCTGGCCGTAGACAGCTTTTGACTTTACTGATCTCATCTCTCTTTCTAACTGAGGACTAAACTAGAAGCTAAAAACCCATTCACGCTGCATAAAATGTATCTGCTGAAACGTTGTTATCCTCAGTTTGGTTCTAAATCTAAGAGGGCTTTTCAAAAAGCATTTTAAAATCTTAAGGGCAAGTGACACACAAGGACCCATCCTGTCAATTTCATATTCCCATCACCCCTTAAACCAGTCTACATTTTTCTTCCACAAATAAGTGAATTACCAGACACTTGAAACGTGTTCTGATGCCCTGCCAAGCCTCTTGCTCAAAAGACATCTGGTGGCACCTCCAGCTGGAAGTCCAGTGATTAACCTGAGCATGAGAAGGCTAAATTGGTTCAAATACCAAATGGAAGAGAAGATCAAATGGTTGCCTGAAAGTCAATGGGGTTGAATTTCCAGATCAAAGGTTAATAGCAAAAGATTTAGGATTCTTCTACAATTATTAATTAAGCTGTTCAAAGGAATGGCACAGTCAGACTTCATAGGGACTCAAGTATGATAACGGTGACTCATCATTGAGACTATACTGGGAGCTTTCATTTCTAATGCTAATATTCTTTGAAAGGATAAAAAAATATGCCCTACTGCAGCAGGGGCTTTATTTAAGTGCAATTATTTTTTCAGTGATGCTTATTTAAACCTTGAGCCGGGTTGGCCATTTCAAGCCAATAGTGAAGTCATCCCAAATGTACATTGACCAGAGGTGGGGGCATAGGTACTCTCGTCTCTCTTTTGTGTTACAGTAATAAACCTCACCCCCTCCACCAACCCAGCAGCTAGAGCAATCCTTTTAAAATGTAAGTCAGCTTGCATCATTCTTCCATCTAAAACCCTGCAGTGGTTTGCCATTTCAATTATACAAAAAAGCCAAAGTCCTTCCTAGGCCTGCCGGCTCCACATAACCTGGCTTTCCGGGCTTCTCTGCTGCTACGTTTTCCCCTCGCTCACTCCACCTCTACCATAGCAGCCTCCCTGCTGTTCCTATACTAGCCAGGCAGTCACAGCCCCAGGGCCCTTGCACCTCTCTCTGTCCCCTCTTCCTCTTCTCCCAGGTACCCACGCGGCTAACTCCCCCACCCTCCAGGTCTTTGGTCATATTTCACCTGAGGCCACCCTGACCACCTTTTAGAACTTTTCAGACGTCCCCTTCCTCCTTACTTTATTTCCCCAGTCTTTTTAGCACTGTGTTTTTTCCCCAAAGCATTTCTCATTTAAATGCGCCAAATCTTTTACTTTTTTCTAACATTTTAAAAATTGAGGTGAGATTCACATAATATATAATTATTTTAGAGTGAACATTTCACCAGCAACAATGGTACAACAAATGGCCAAAAAGTCCCTGAAAGGGCATTCAGCATTCGTAGCCATCAGGGAGATGCAAAGGAAAAGGGGTGTATACATAAGATGGAATATTATTTAGTCTGAAAAAAGGAAGGACATTCTACCACTTGCAACAGCATGTCTTGGATAGACCTCAAAGACATCGTGCTAAGTGAAATGAGCCAGCTGCAGAAGGACAAATACTGTGACACTCCTTTTAATATAAGGCCTCGACATAGTGGTGGTTAGCAGGGGATGTAAGAGGGGGATGTGGGGAATTGCGGTTCAATGGGTTTCAAGTTCACTGATAGACAAGATGCATTAGTTCCAGAGATCTGCTTTGCAGCACTGAGCCTACAGTGAATAAGGTACTATGCACTTAAAATTGTGTTAAGAGGGTAGACTCAATTTAAGTGTTCTTACCACATACACACAAAAGGACAAAGAAACACAAGAAAACTTTTGGAGGTGAAGGGTGTGTTTATTACCTTGATCATGGTGAGACCATGAATGTGTACATATGTCCAAACCCAAACTGTATAGATTAATTATGTGCAGTATTTGGTATCCAATAATACCCCCATAAAGCAGCAGGGGGAAGGAAATGTAAGTCAAAACCACAATGAAATATTACCTCATCCCCTTTATGATGCCTACAATTTTATTTTTATTTATTTTTTTGAGAACTCTGTCACCCAGGCTAGAGTGCAGTGGCATGATCATGGCTCACTGCAGCCTAGACCTCCCAGGTCCAGATGCCTATACTTTAAAATAATTTTTTTAAAAGTGGAAAGTTACAAATGTTGTCAAGCATGTGGAGAAACTGGAACTCAACCCTTGCTGGTAGGATGTAAAACGGGAAACAGGGTATGGAGGATTTTAAACACAGAATCGGCTATGACCCAGCACTTTCAATCCCTAACTAGGTATCATATCATCATCAGCTGTCTCTCCCCAGTGGCTCATGAGTTCCACGAATCAACGATGTTGTTTCGTTCGACGCTGGATTCCAGCACCTATGGCAGTGCCTGGAAAAGAGTTGGGCTCAAACGATGTGTCAATTAAGTGGATATACATGTGGTTGCTTCTTCATTCTCAGAAAAGAACCAAGTCATCCAGCATTTTATCACTATTTCTAGGATAATCATGAGCTCCCTTAACTCAGAGATTCCTGCTAGTATCCCATCTACAAAGCCCACCCCTTTTCCCTCTTTCTAAAATTATTTTGCGGCTCAATAACATGTATGGGGTCTTTCTTTGTAGATCTTTTTATTTATTACCATCACATTCGTTCACATAGCAGCACAAAGGGTGATATGGAAAACACTGTTAATGAAATAAATAGAAAGCATTTATTTCAGGGCTGTTGCCGCACAGCATTTCAATTTTGCTGGAGATGGGAGAGGGAAGAGCCAATTCACTGCCATATTCGATTGTCTTTAAAATAATATTGTTTCTACTCTCAAAAATGAATGGTGAGAATGTGAAAACCCATATCAGAGATTATGCATTTTCTTCCTTGCAGGCTTGTCAAGTATCAGTTCCTAATGAGAACTATGCAATGGAATCTGTCATTGATAAAGTGGGTCAAATCTGTAAACTGCCTGCCCAAGGTCAAAGGCTCTAATCTGCCAGCCCATACGCTGAATTCATTTTGCTCAGTCTGCATAGTGTTTAATTTTTTTAATTTGTTGCCAATTTACACACACACACACACACTCACACACACACTCAACAGCCCTAGCTTCTAAAACATATCAGGTGTTTGGGCAATTCTGGGCCCCAATTCCTATAAGGCAATAATAGAGAAAGTGGAGCTGCTATTGCCCCTCTAGACAAGAGGTGCAAGGTGGCTTGAAAAAATATGTGCACAAATTACCTGATGCTCCCATCTTTAAGGAGATGGAGATTAACTTGATTATGGGCTAAACTTAGTGGCTTGCTTCTAACAGAACAGGGAAGCCGTGACATGTCACTTCTGAGGTTAGGTTACAAAAAACACTGTGGTCCCTCTCTCCTTTGTTGTTCTAGAAGCAGCAAGCTATCATTTTATGAACAGCCTATGGAGAGGTCCATGAGCTGAGGGGCAAAGCCTCCAGCCAATGACCAGCAAGGAGCTGAACCTGCCAGCACCCACGCCAGACAGCTTGGAAGGGATTCATCCACCAGCTTCAGCTGAGCCTCTGGACTCTGCAGCCCCAGCCCACAGCTTGACTGCACATCTCGTGAGAAGCTGGAGCCAGACCAGCCAGCCAGGCCCCTTCTAGGATCCTGACCCTCAGAAATGATGCGATCACCAGAGTTTGTTCTTTTAAATTGCTAAGTTTGGGGACAATTTGTTACACAGCACTTGAAAACTGATACAACACGATAACTAATACAATACCATGCTGCTGACTGTCTCCTAGGGCTGCACTAAGGGATTACCACCCCAGTCTTCGTGTTTTTCAGCTCCCTTTAATGGGCAGAGGGCAGCTGTGCCCACAGCTTGGATGGTTAGGGTGGGCTTAAATGCACAGGAAAGAGGAGAGTAGGAAATGCTTTCAAAAGCAGAGTCGGAAAGGAAGGCATAGCGAACGTGAAAGAGGTGAAGGAAGTTGGTGTAAATAACTCTGACCAGACTAAACTCTGGGAAAGTCAAACACAAAAAACAACCAGAGAAATTTAAAATTCTTTATAAGCAAGGAAGCTTTTGAGATATCTAGATGGGTGAAATTTTTATAAGTATTCACATAATCATTATGGATTCAGAAGAAAGAACAGTGGATTAAAGACACAGAACATTTTTGCAGACCCCAGGTTTCCACATGATCTGGCACCTGGCATATGCAACATGGGAAGGCAGTCACTTGTCCCACTACCAACTGATTACTAGAAAGGCTGATGCTTATTAATTTGCATATGTCCTGATAAATGTGAGTTTGTAACATCACCATATTAGGATTGCGCTCATGGGCACTCTGATGTACTTTCCTGGCTGGAGCGTGTCTTGTCTCCTCTGGAACCCACCTTCTATCCCCCACTCTGCCTGAAGGGACGCTAGAGGGAGACAGAATGGGGGAGAGGGAGGAGGGAGCGTCCCTGAAGGTCTTTGTCCCATTGTTCCCCGATAACTGGGCACTGGCACATCCCTGGGAAGGGGCAGCAGGTTCCTACTTGCCGTTTTCCCATATTTGCAGGCTCAACATTACACGTCCCCCTGGGCATAGCAGCCACAGTGGCCAGCACTCCGCTGTCAGGGTCTGAGTCCCCTCCACCCTGCCTCTGAGCCTTAATCATCCCACCTCTTCCCCCTGGTCCTCCAGCCTTGCGGACGAAGTCACTCAGCATCGTCTTTTTAGGTCTCTATTACCCAGCCTGCAGTTCTTCATAGGGAATTCTCTCTGTGGAAATAATTAACATGGGCTCTGTCTCCTGACTCTGCCCCACCTGATACACCTGTTCCTTTCAGCGCATCTTGGCCTGTCTTACCTATGCCTTGGAGACATCCCACGAACATCACCTGCCATGCACCAAGAAAAAAAAAAAGACCCGTGGTCCCAGGACCATTATACATGATGTTTCTTCCAAAAGATAGCCTGCTGATTAGAAATCTAACATCAGATGTCCCTCCATTCCAAATTAGTTAAGGTTCTCTCCATTGTCAGCAACAGAAACGGACTTTGGCTGTCTTAAGGTAGAATGTAATTTATAGGAAGAAGGCAGGGTTTCTCATAACTTCTAAAGCAAAGCTCAACCAACCAACCTTGCAAGAGGGGAGACCGAGGACATCTCAGGGGACTCAGCATGGGGGTGGGGATTGAGATCTTTCTCTTCTGTGGCTGTTTCTCATGTGCTTCAGCTTCCCAGACACCTAGCTCCTCTGCCTCCTGGCCTGTAAGTTCCCAGGAACCCAGATCTAACAATCTGATTGGATCAGTGGTAACCCTAAGTCAGCTCCTATACACGGACAGAGTTCTCTGGTATCCACATAGACCTTGGGGCCAATCCCAGAGAGCTGTGAGCAGACATTCAGCCCTTTGATCCTAACTTCTAATTTTGGGTTGACAATGACGTGCTCTCCTCTGGGAAACCCAGAAGCAATGGAGAGACAAGCTCTGCTGCTCAGGAGACTCCAGTGGCAATGGAAGTCTCTGCCAGACGAACAGCCCCTTTGCCAACTTGATCTGTGCGCTTCTTCCCAAGTGCTCAGAGCTAAATGCTTTGCTTTGAGACATCTGTTGAAAACACTTCCAGTTCCCCAATCCCACAGTCATGTTTCTTACATAAATGATTTGATACACGCTATTTCGCAAACTTTTTCTCCAGTCAGCTCCTGGGAGGTGGGCAGAATTATTTGAGTGCCAAGAGGGCATCTGCTGAGTAGGAAAGCTACTTCTGGATCCCAGGGCATCATCCAATGGAAAAAAACCCGAATTCCTAGAGTTGATTTCTAAAATGCCACATGCCCTCCTCACACAGCCACTGTAACTATTGGAGCTGTGTATTAGTGATGGAACACCTATCTGACATCTACCGCCTTAGAGACCCCCCCACTGAGAAGCTGGAGCAGACAGGACATCCTCATGTATTTTCTGACTGTCTTCAGTTCCGTGTATAAAACCTTATTCATGTAAGATCATATGAAGCGGATTGGGAGCACCTACTAGACAGTCCACACCCTGCTAGTCCAGGACACGTCAGCTCCCTGGGCCCTGGGACAGCCTGGTCCAGTTCTAAGTGGACCACGTGACCACACGAACCACATGACCTCGGTCATGACCTGCACAGCAAGCATCAGACTCATGAAGAAACATCAGGAGGCGGCTTCCGGGGAAGAGAAAGCCTTGTTAGCTTCAAGAGCAAAGCGTCCCCCTCCAGCCGTCTCACTAACAGAATCCCAGGCTCCCTCTTCTCATGCCTGGTTCTTCTCCAAAAACTCACCGTACTCCAGTGACTCTTGAGAAAGCCGGGGCTGAGCCACGCAGCCTAAAACCAGCTGTCCCCAACTGGAACCAATACCTGTCTACAGAAACTGACACGTGATATGGGTTGGATCTGCGTCCCCACCACATCTCGGGTTGAATTGTGAGCCCCAGTGTCGCAGGTGGGGCCTGGTGGGAAGTGATTGGATCACGGTTTATACCATCGCCTTGGAGCTATTCTTCTGAGAGTGGGTTCTCACGAGATCCGGCCATTTAAAAGTGTGCAGCTCCTCCCTCTTCTCTCTTGCTCCCGAGTTCACCATGCAAGACGCCTGTTCCCTCTTCACCTTCCACCGCAACTCAGCGTTTCCTGAGGCCTCCCCAGCCATGCTTCCTGTACAGCCTGCAGAACCCTGAGCCCATTAAATCTGTTTTCTTTATAAATTACCCAGTCTCAGGTATTTCTTTACAGCGATACATATATGGCCTGATACAACATGACATGGCCAATTATTTGCATTTAAAAGGCATCTACTTAATGGTTTATACAAATAATGAACTCATTGGAAACCTACCTTGCCCTGCACAAACTCATTTCACACACACCTTTACGAGGAAGGAATGCCACCACGTTTGTATGAAAATCACACACCTTGATTATTTCCAAAATACCAAAGCACAGCCCGGGACTGCTCAACAGGAAGATCCACTCTCTTTCCTCTCTCTCTGTGACTTATTAAAACGTGGAATTTTAGGCCAGGTTTGGGGGCTCACACCTGTAATCCCAGCACTTTAGAAGGCCAGGGCAGCAAGATGACTTGAGTCCAGGAGTTTGAGACCAGCCTGGGCAACATGGTAAAGGCCCATCTCTACAAAAATTACAAAAAATTAGCCGGGTATGGTGGCTTGCACCCGAAGGCCCAGCTACTTGGGAGGCTGAGGTGGGAGGATAGATTGAGCCCGGGAGGTGGAGGTTGCAGTGAGCTGAGATCACAGCAGTGCACTCCAGTCTGGGCAACAGAGTGAGACTCTGTCTCAAAAAGAGAGACAAAACAAAATTTTAAGCTCTTTATGGGAATAAACGTCAGAAAGGAGGAAAACGTTGATATGTCAACACCTGAAGAATAGCATAAAACAGGAGCTACAGAAGGTGACAGGTAAGAGGTGAGGCCCTGGAATTAGACAGACCTGGGCTAGACCGCCTGCTCGACACCTGCTCTGTGTGGCTGTGGAGGAGTCGTCTACACCGCCTGCTCTCTGCACTGCAGAGGAGTCGTCTACACCACCTGCTCCCAGCCCTCTGTGGAGCAGTGACTCTAGCAGTTCCCACACACACCGTCATACAGGACTCTGACCCGATGAGAACAGTGTTAAGTGCAACATCAGGTCCTTCTTATGCATTTTCACAAACATGATCATGACCGGGAATAATCAACAAAGGTCACAGAATAAAAATAACCTCAGCAATTAAAGCACTAGTGTGGCCAGGTGCTTTTCTTGAAGCAGGTGGATAAAGGAGAAATTAACTCAGCAAGTGCTTATTGAAGGCCTGCTATGCACTGGGGGATGTCACTGGTGCTGGGAACACAAAGATGGGGACGAAACAGGCACAGACCCTGCCCTCATGGAGCTTAGAACTGAATTTATGGCGGGAACTGAGAAGAAAATGCCACGAAAGAAAACATGTGGCGTCTTTGTTTGGGCATTTGAGGGAAGGGACCTAATCCGCAGGGGGAACAGGGCTGAGTTCCGGGAGGAGGAGGAAAGAGACAGGTTTTAATGGCTCCGCATCATAAAGGGAGAAGGACTGGGGGGTTACTAGAGATGGGGGGAGAGAAGTAGCTGGGCCAGGGGAGGGGAAGCAGGAGGCCCCGACGGAAAACAGTCACGCAGGGGTCCCTGCAAGGGGCAGGACCCTGGCGGGTCCAGGAACTGCAACCCCCCCACCCCCACCAAGGCTAGATGTTTAGTGGTTTTTGACCACGCATTTGTTGCCGCACACCAGCCTTGGCTGCCGTGCCTGCAACTGCTACCCACAGTAACTTTTTTTTTTTGTTTTGGAGACAGAGTCTTACTCTGTTGCCCAGGCTGGAGTGCAATGGCACAATCTCGGCTCACTGCAACCTCAGCCTCCCAAGTAGCTGGAATTACAGGCGCCCGCCACCATGCCCGGCTAATTTTTATATTTTTAGTAGAGACAGGGTTTTACCATGTTGGCCAGGCTGGTCTTGACCACCACAGTAACATCTTAATGCCCAGACAATTGGCACCACCTGTATACTCAAGACCCTCCCATGCTGTCCCAGCCCACTTGGGACAAAATGGGAACCTCACTATGGCCTCTAAGCCTGTTTGTATCTGGCCCCCATGGCCTCTCAGACCTGCCATCTGCTGTGTCCCCTTCACTTACTCGGCTGTCCCACACGGGCCTCCCTGTGGCCACTCACACACCCAGGGAGCCCACCTCAGGGCTGTACATGCTGCCCCTTCCCACCTGGACACCCCTAGAGCACCCTCCACCCTGAGCCCCGTCCCTGGAGCACCACCCTCCACCCTGAGCACCGTCCCTGGAGCACCCTCCACCCTGAGCACCATCCCCAGAGCACCCTCCACCCTGAGCACTGTCCCTGGAGCACCCTCCCTGGAGCACCCACCACCCGGAGCACCGTCCACCCTGAGCACTGTCCCCGGAGCACCCTCCACCCTGAGCACCACCCCTGGAGCACCCTCTAACCTGAACACCGTCCCTGGAGCACCCTCCACCCTGAGCACTGTCCCCGGAGCACCCTCCACCCCTGTCTCTTATACACATCTAGATGTGTATAAGACTGGAGCACCCTCTAACCTGAACACCGTCCCTGGAGCACCCTCCACCCTGAGCACCATCGCCTGAAGCACCCTCCACCCTGAGCACTGTCCCCGGAGCACTCTAACCTGAGCACTGTCCCTGGAGCACCCTCTAACCTGAGCACTGTCCCTGGAGCACCCTCCACCTGGAGCACCGTCCCTGGAGCACCCTCCACCCTGAGCACCATCCCCCGGAGCACCCTCCACCCTGAGCCCCATCCCTGGAGCACTCTCCACCCTGAGCCCCATCCCTGGAGCACTCTCCACCCTGAGCCCCATCCCCCAGAGCACTCTCCACCCTGAGCACCATCCCCGGAGCACCCTGCACCCTGAGCACCGTCCCCGGAGCACCCTCTACCCTGAGCACCATCCCCCGGAGCACCCTCCACCCTGAGCACTGTCCCTGGAGCACTCTCTACCCTGAGCACTGCCCCCGGAGCACCCTCCACCCTGAGCACCGTCCCTAGAGCACCCTCCACCCTGAGCACCGTCCCTAGAGCACCCTCCACCCTGAGCACCATCCCCGGAGCACCCTCCACCCTGAGCACCATCCCCGGAGCACCCTCCACCCTGAGCACCATCCCCCGGAGCACCCTCCACCCTGAGCACCATCCCCCGGAGCACCCTCCACCCTGAGCA
>NW_012102388.1:1617975-1647988 GCF_000951045.1 Mandrillus leucophaeus
GGAGCACCCTCCACCCTGAGCACCGTCCCCGGAGCACCCTCCACCCTGAGCACCATCCCCGGAGCACCCTCCACCCTGAGCACCATCCCCGGAGCACCCTCCACCCTGAGCACCATCCCCGGAGCACTCTCCACCCTGAGCACCATCCCCGGAGCACTCTCCACCCTGAGCACCGCCCCCGGAGCACCCTCCACCCTGAGCACCATCCCTGGAGCATCCTCCACCCTGAGCACCATCCCTGGAGCATCCTCCACCCTCAACTCCATCCCCGGAGCACTCTCCACCATGATCACCATCCCTGGAGCACTCTCCACCCTGAGCACCGTCCCTGGAGCACCCTCCACCCTGAGCACCGTCCCTGGAGCACCCTCCACCCTGAACACCGTCCCTGGCTGCACTCCGATGGTCGGCCTGTCCCAGCACCCTGGGTCACCTCCACCCCTTTGCTGCTTCTGCACTGCTGCATCCATGCCAGCCTTGGCCATCGGTGTTTCTACTGTTTGTCTCCCAGCTAGCGTGTGCTCTGAGAGCAGACTCACTTCAGTTCCCTGATCCAACCCCAGTGCGTGAAACAGCGTGGCTGTGCGTGGAGTCATGAGGAAGGCCGGGGATGAAGGAAACTTAGCACCAGTGACAGGGACAAAGCAGCCACAGTGTGGACCGGCCAGGGAGACAAAGGCCCCCAGCCCCTGGAAAGGCCACAGAAGTTTTAGGGGGAAGGGCTTCCCACTGCACACACCACAGAGGTCCCAGTGACTTGGACATATCAGCAAAAGCTGCCTTTGAAGATCCAGGGGCTCCCGAGTCACAAATGCACTCGCAGTAACCCCAAACATGGAATCACCCCCAAACCAGCATTCACAAGAAACACATCGATTTTCCTTCTTCCCGGCTCGTATTAGCGTCAGGTATAGAAGGGACCTTCCCGTGGACACTTGGCTCCCTGGACCTGATGGCGGACTCGTCCTTTACAAGGCAGCTGGAGACGACCTGGTTCTTTTATCCCTTTCCCCTGGGTGCAGGTTTTATTCGGCTGCATGAACTTGCTGGATGATTCTAGAAAGCTGACAGGGGCAGGGATGTGACAGCAATTTCCACAGCATGATGTGCTGTTATAAAAAGCACTGCTACAAAACAGACATAAGAGATGCAAACAGAAGAAGGCAGCTTATGCTCATTCGAGTTAATTAATCCAGAGGCTGTGCAGGAACCCACACGGTTTCCGGGTGGAGAAGGGGCAGTGCTCTGGGGAACCCTGGCGCACAGCCAGCATGTGTGCAGCAGGACAGCCTGCATGTGCTGTCACCGCAGGACGGGGCCTGAGGGACACGCCAACCAACTTAAGGGACAGGTGGAGCGAGGCAGGAGCCAGGGTAGGGGCAGGGTCAGGAGGGCTGTGGGAGCTGTGAGGAGGGACCCAGACTCTGCCACAGGGCATCCTTCTCCCCGGGGGTACAGAGCTGTCCACGGCAGCTGCGAGTGACGAAGCCTTCTTCCCACAGCCACTGCTGGCTGCAGCCAAGCAGATCCAGTTCAAGCGCCCAGCGCCTGCCGCAAAACGTGGTCAGACCACAAAGCAAACATGGCAGCCTTTGAGAATGAGCGAGGCAACACTGCAGGCACCCACAGCACTGGCTTCATCAGAAGAAAAGGTACATATGTATTTATTCTATATATCTGTACTTATTCTGTATTTATGTTTATTACAAACTTCATACATATTGTAAATATTTTTATATTTATATATTGTAAATAACAAAGCAAAAGACTCAGAGCACAGAGATGACGATTGCAAAAGTAACTGTTGGATTGCAGTGGGATCACAGGTCAGTATTTTTAAATATTCTTTATTGTTAGTATGATACTTTAAAAGACAGGTAAGTGTTTATGCGCGCATGTGTGTGTGTGCATGTGTGTGCGTGTGTGTGTGCATGTGGGTGCATGTGCGTGTGTGTGCATGTGGGTGCATGTGCGTGTGTGTGCATGTGGGTGCATGTATGTGTGTGCGCATGTGGGTGCATGTGTGTGCGCATGTGGGTGCATGTGTGTGTGTGCACGCGCGTGCATGTGGGTGCATGTGTGTGCATGTGTGCGTACATGTGGGTGCATGTGTCTGCGTGTGTGTGTGCATGTGGGTGCATGTGTGTGCATGTGTCTGCGTGTGTGTGTGTACATGTGGGTGCGCATGTGTGAGGTGCGTGTGCTTACTGGAGATATAGATGTGCTCAGAAAATGAGCTGCATAAATGCATTAGCGATTCTCTGATCTGGGTCTAATTAGACATCAGTGATGGGTCTGAACAGTCTTTGAAGTTTGGAGATGTGACTCTAGGACAGGGCAGGGTGGGCTGACCCACACCTGGGGGGCCGATGGCATGTCTGGTCCCCAGTGACAGGGGGTAGCCAAGGACATGGGCACAGGAGTGGGGCAGGAAGGTGCCAGTGGAGAAACGCAGGAAGCCTGGTCAGCATGACACAGCCGAGCTGCCAAACTTCAGGATACGGGTCATTTTGAAAGCCCTCTAGGCTGACCCAGGCCTGGAGCATGGCTGTCCATGCAGAAATCCCATCCCCAGCAAGTCCCCCCCACATGCTCCCCTCCAGTTCACTTTCCAGCCTCCACCCACATCTCTGCAGGCACGCATGGAGTTCAGAAGTGAAGGGAAAGAGTTGCCAATTCTGATGGGAAGGAAAAAGGCAAGCAGAGAACTAAGCAGCTGGGTCTGTCTCCCCGAGTGGGTCTTCACGTCGAGGGATTATCACCACACTGAGGGATGACATGCGGGGAGGCCAAGCTGAATTTCCCCCCTTCAGGGGGATTTAAAGTGAAACATAACTAGCAAACAAGGAAATCTAAATGAGAAAAAAATTATCAGACAGATCAAAAGAAAACCTTGTCATAAACACTGTTTTGTTTCTAGCTGGAGCTAAATAAATGCAAGATGCAGCATTTTGAAAAACAGCAGCAGGTGTCCTGTGTGTGTGTTGGGGGGGGGGTGGGCGGTGACATCCACAGCCCCCGTGTTCATCACTGAAGAGGACACCCCACCTGGAGAGCCACCTCCTTCCCTAGGAACTCAGACTCAAGGAAAAGAACTCCTCTTCCCCAGTCAGCCTAAGGACACCCCCACGACAGAGTCAAATTCTCATCTCATTCTACTGCCAACGACATAAGAGAATTCTGGGGCAAGTTATTTCCTTTTAAAGAAGTCTGTGGTTGCCATCATTTTTTTTATATATATAAAAGCTCCCAGTGTGTGCGAGAGACACGGAGAGGCATCACTGAGCCTGGTAGGCCACAGGCAGCTTCACCTTTCTGGTCTGAGGTCTCACAAGCTCCAGCATCAGCAGCACATCAAAGTTGAAACTGCTGGGAGCACAGGAGACTGAACAGCGTCCCTGGCTTTCTCCAGGACTCCAGAGAGGGCATCGGAAGCCCCACTGCCCACCCCGGGGCTCACACCCCCTCTGCCACCGCCTCCCTGTGCACAAGCTCCTTGGGCACTGTGGCCGTCACCCACTGCTTGCCAACCCTGGTTCGCTCTGTCCATTCACAGGGAAGACAACTTCCTGGACTCCTTCATTAGTGAGGCCCATGCGGCCAGGTCTCACCACGCATTGTGAGCAGAAGACCTGAGCGCTGATGCCCTGTGCCTAGTCCTCCAGAATCGCATCCCCCACCCCCACCCCAGACGCCCTGTGCCAAGTCCTCCAGAATCACCCCCCCCCCCCCACCCCAGACGCCCTGTGCCAAGTCCTCCAGAATCACATCCCCCACCCCCAGACGCCCTGTGCCAAGTCCTCCAGAATCACATCCCCCACCCCCACCCCAGACGCCCTGTGCCAAGTCCTCCAGAATCACCCCTGACCCCTACCCCAGACGCCCTGTGCCAAGTCCTCCAGAATCACCCCCCCCACCCCTACCCTCTGGCCGTAGCCTGCAATGCTCACAGTACCAGAGCTGCTGGGGTCTCTGAGGGACAACCATGAGCAGAAGTTCCCACCAACCCAGATGGATATGCCGCTGAAGCAAGAAACACACGTGAGAGGTTGGGGGCTGTTTGCTGCTATGGCATGAGCTAGACTCTCCAGGCAGATACAGGAATAGAATTCCTCCCCTCCAACCCTTCTAAGCAATACTCATGTGACATTTCCATCAAAGTAAAGCCAAGTCCCCATCAGTGAATACATCCCTTTCTACCGTTACCAACAAAGTTACAGTGTATCGGTTCACGCACAATAACTCCGTGACTCATTCCTGCCTGCAACTGTCAGGCCCTGTTCTAGGCACTGGGGATCCCAAAATGCAGGAAACATACAAAGCTCTGTTCTCCTTGTAGAGGGAGAGACCAATGTGCAATGTGCTACTTAGTACCTCGACGCAATGCGCTAAGCAGTGATAAGCACTGTAAAAACAAAGCTCCGTGAAGGGGATGGAGGATGAAGGAGACCGGGTGGTCAGCAGAGGCCGCTCAGACGTGGCTGTGCTGGAGCCGCTCACATGGGCTCACAGGAAGATCTCCTCCCAAGTCGTGTGTGCTGAAGTCATCTGGTAACTTGAAAATAATCGTGGTGGAAATATTTACACCGTGGGAATGGGCAAACTGCAAACCAAAGGGTCCTGGGCTTTTTCTTGACTTCTGCAGAAAACTGGTTAACAGGACACCCCTGGATATTTGAACTGAGAGCAGAGGACAATAAGGGAGTGAGCTGGGTGGCTCTTTGCGGTGAGGAGGAGCATTGTGGACAGAAGAAACCGCCAGTGCGGAGGCACCTCGGTGGGAATTGTGTGATCTGCAGGGAGGCCGGTGCGGTGGGACCAGTAGGCAAAAGGGCTGCGGACGGGTGAGGAGGAGGAGGAGCGGGCTGCAGATTGTACCTTGTAGGCCACGGTAGGAGCCTTGCTTTGTATCCTGAGCATGAGAAGACGTCTTTTCGATCTTTCTGTATCTTTTAATGTATACACCAAAACCACAGGCCCAAAGCAAAAACTACCAACAGGGACAGAAGGAAGGGAGAGTTTCATGACCACAGACATGGGCATTTCCTTCCAAGAGCGATGGCCCTGCATGGTTTCAGAATTGCTGGGAGCTGCGCTTCTAGATCCTCAGCAGGTTGGCCCACAACCCTCAGAGCCCTAAACGCCCTACCCATGGGCAGCCGGTGGGTGGCCAGCTGCACGCTGGCATCTGAGCTGTGCGGGGTAGGTATCTCCTCCCACGGGAAGCAGGCGGCCCCTGCATGTGCACTTGCTAATCTCCAGGACCAAAGACATCACCCAGGAAAGATAATCAAGCCAGACTATTCGGTGCTCCCAGCCAAGTGGCTGGTAAACCCGACCCTCCCTGCGTCTGGAAAATGGAGAGATGGGGCTGAAGCATAAGCTGGCAGGACAGGGAGGATGGCAGGGAGTCCTTAACACAAGCTGCCGGCAGCAGCGAGGAGGAGCCCCGCCGATTGCCGAGAGGCATATGTGCGCACCACATGACACAAACACAGGCCCCAAGTCCTAAACAAATCACACCAGGATGGAGATTGCAGGATGGCGTGTTTCCATCGTGTGTCCAGGCACAGTGCCTGGGAGCAAAGATCTCCACGTAGAAAGAGATCGACAGTGTGGTAGGAGTCGGGGGGTGGAACAGGAAATTTTGTACAGAGATGGGGACAAAGAGAAGCGTAAAGGCCCAGACCTTTACGGAGGAGACAAAATGTCCCGGCTGCAGCCTGAGGTTTGCAAGGTCACAATGGGCAGCGTTGAAGGATTTCTCCTTTCTCGCCTGGTGGAATGATCCACCCCTTTCTCCACTGGCGCTGTTACTCTGAGCGTAGGCCAGAGGCTCAGGTTCAAATCCTGTCCCCTCTATTCACTGCATGACCTTGGACATGTGCCTCAAGCTCTCTGCACCTGTCTTCTCATCTGTAAAACGGGGACAGTAACGGTGCCTGACTTACAGGGCGGCTGTGGTGACAGATTTGATTAGAACCATATGTGGCTCACTGGGTGGAAAATGGTGCCTAATAAACGCTAGCTAGAATTATCACTGCCACTGTATTCATCCCTTCTCACACTGCTTTAAAGATACCACCTGAGCCTGGGTAATTTTTAAAGAAAGGAGGTTTAATGGACTCACAGTTCCACATGGCTGGGGAGGCCTCAAGAAACTTACAGTCACAGCAGAAGGTCAAGGGGAAGCAAGGCACATCTTACAAGGCAGTGGGAGACAGCGCGAGCACACGGGAAACCGCCACGTTTAACACCATCGGATCTCGTGAGAACTCCCTATCGTGCAAACAGCATGGGGGAAACTGGCCCATAATCCAGTCGCCTCCCACCAGGTCCCTCCCTCAGCACGTGGGGATTACAATTCAAGATGAGATTTAGGTGCAGACACAGAGCTAAACTATATCAGCCACATTATTGCTATTATCATTATATTGGTATTGTCAATATTGGAATTAAAAATGCCTTCATGGTGCAATAAACAGGAAGCCAACATCCCTCCGTCTCATTTGAAATTCAGTCCCTCCCCACCCACCAACCCTCGGAGCTAATGTGAAACATCTCTTCAAACAATGGTAATTGTGCAAAACAATAACTATATAGTAACGTAACCTTTGCGGTATATAGATAACTGTATGCCAATTAGCTTGATAGTGGTCATTTCACAACGTATACATCATCAAACACCCTGCCATACATCTTAAATAGCTACGGTTTTTACTTGTCAATTATACCTCAACAAAGCTGGCGGAAAAAATATCTTCTCTGAAAGGCAAATGTCAACTGGACAGTTTCACATTAAGCCATCATCACCCTGTAACACATTGGAAGCACATTCCACCATCCACTTCTGAGTCTTCCTGTTCTCTGCCTCCACTGGCCGCTGGTCTACCCACTGCCTTCTACCCCGTTTCCAGAATCATCTTTCTCAAGCATCAGTCTGGATGGCTGCTGCTCTGCACAAGAATCCCCCTCTCCACACTTAGCTTGTGCCTTCCACTGCACGCTCCACTCTCTGAAGTCGCAGGCCCACAGGTCCTCGTCTGGAGCCCTAGGGCTGAACACGTGCAGAAATTCAGAAAGGCTTGGATTTATAAGATGTGCACCAAACATAACTAATGCTCCCAGCGGTGTCTGACACCGTCTTTCATTATTAAATATATTCATAGTTCTGCTGTGAAATATGTAAATACAAATCAAGTGGGATTAAAAAAAGATGAGAAGTTGTCTCACATCCGTTGGTTCAGATTTCAATGCCAAATCAGTTATTTTTCAGGATCTTTTGGTTTTCAGGGCCTTTTGAATATCGGAGTTGTGAGGAAGGGGTGGGGCATCCTAGCCCGTTGCTTCACAACAGGGTGAGGGGCGGAGATTCGGTGAGCCGAAGCCCACGCAGGGGCCCCATCCCCTACAGCCGTGGTTTCCAAGCTTACTCTCAGATCACTTCTGTCTTACGAGTTGATTTTACATAAACTCCAAAATTTCCATCTCCATCCCAGCTCCCTCCTCCAAGGTCCACGCTCACCCCCACCACCCACCCAGCCTGCCCCAATGGAGGTCTCAGAGATACCACAACTGCATTCAGAATGAAACCAGGCTCCCGGCCTTCCTGCCAGTCTCCCCACCCCACAGCATTCCCGCGTCAGCAGGTGGCAATTCCAGCCTCCCACTGCTCAGGCCTCAGACCCGTCGCCCTCCTTCCTCTGTTCTCTTTGTCCTGTGGACTGTGACTTCAGGACGTATCCAGAACCTAAGCCCTTTCTTCACAGCTACTGCTACAAGCCTGGCCTGAGTCATCACCATCCCTCGCCGGGTTATGAGAATGGCCTCTCAATGGGTTTCTCCTGGTCTATTCTCATTCCCCATTAGTAAGCTGTCAGCACCAAAAAATAAGCCACGCACTATTATTTTGCATATCACCTTTTAATGACTTCCCATCTCAGAGTTAAATCAAAGATGCTAAAGGCTCCGCATGACCTGGCCTCTCCTCCCTTCCCTGGTTCAGTGACTCTCTGACCTCACCACCGCCACCAGCACCGCCGCCACCGACCTCAGGGCCTTTGCACCTGCTGCTGCCCCTGCCTGGAGCTCTCTTCCACGAACACCCATGTGGCTGGCTTCCTCACCCACCTAAGGTCTTTACTCAAATGACCTCTTCTCAGAGAAGCTTTCCCCAAACATCCAACTAAAATTACAAACCCCTCCACCTCCCTCCCTCCTCCTCTGCTGTCTCCACAGCACTCCCTACCTTTGAATGCAGCAGATGCCTTTGCTCATTTCTTTTGCTAGCTTTTCTGCTCCCACTAGAAGGCAAACTGCACAGGGGCAGGGATTGTTTTTTAACCTGTTTCGTTCACTATTGTATTTTCTGTGCCTGGTACATACATAGTGGACCCTCAGTAAACCTGTATTGCACACATGAATGAATGAATCTCGTTTCCTTCATTGCAAAGGTGAAGAAGTGGGAGCTCAGAGAACTCAGGCCATTTACCTAAGAACACACAGCCCAGAGGTGGCAGAGGCAGATTGTGTGTGATTCCAGCCCGTGCTCTTCCTGCCACACCCGGCCGTCTGCAGTCAGGAAGCACGCATCCCCCTAGAGGGAGGACACGTGGCACCATGAGTGGCTCTGGTGAACACAAGCGTTTGCCAGTTGCTGGCCAGCTTAGGGATGGCTGTGGGTTTCTTAAGCCATAACGTCTTATTTGTTGCCACACTGCCTTCGCTTGATCTAGACCAGTGGTTCTCAAAGCACCATTAGCATCACCCAGGGGCCCTGAAAGAAATGCACGTTCTCTGCCCAAACCTAGGACCTGCTGAATCAGAAACTGGAGGAGGGGCCCAGCCCTCTGTCTTTCGAGCCTTCCATGTGGTTCTGGTGTAATCTGGACTCTGACCTAGACGCCGAGTCTCCCAAGAGCAGGGCATTTGTCTGGTTCATTCATTCCAATGCACTTAACACTGTCGTGCCACAAAGCTGGTGTGGAGAATGTGTTTGATGAATGAATAACTGAATGCCACCTCCACTGTGACTGACTGTAAAAGCGTGATGTCAACAGGTATTTGTTAACGTCTTCTTCTATACTTAAGAATGTTCAAGGGGCAGATATAAAAGTCATTAGGAGTGACTATTTTTTGTTGAAGAATTCACAGTACAGCTGGGGGATTAAATCACCAACATGTTGAATATCAAATGCCACCATCAATGAGAGGTGCACAGTTCTGCAATGATTTAGTGCACAGACTCCATCCCAGGCCAGGTGGGCAAAGGCAAGGTCCAACACTCTGTGTTGTGTGGCCTTTGGGAGGTGGTATAATGCCTCTGCACCCCCAGCTTTGTCTGTGAAGGAGGGATTTTAGCACCTTCCTTGTGAGATTGTCAGGAAGATTAAATAAGCTAATGAAAGAAAGCTGCTTGAAAAGGCCCCTGGTACCTAATAAACACTTTGTAGGTGTTAGTTATCATCACCATCGCCACCAACACATCATCATCACCATCACCATCACAACCATCACCTCATCACCATCCCCACCATTACATCATCACTATCATGACCATTACATCACCATCACCTCATCACCATCACCATTACCACCATTACATCATCACTATCACAACCATTACACCACCATCACTATGACCATCACCACCACCACCTCATCACCATTTCATCATCATCATCACCTTCATCACTACCATTACCTCATCACTATGACCATCACCATCACCATATCACCATCACCATTACCACCATAACATCATCACTATCACAACCATTACACCACCATCACCTCATCACCATCATCACCATTTCATCATCATCATCACCTTCATTACTACCATTACATCATCACTATTACAACCATCACTGCATCACCATCGCCACCAACACATCATCATCACCATCACAACCATCACCTCATCACCATCACCACCATTACATCGCCACTATCACGACCATTACATCACCATCACCACCATCGCCATCACCACCATCACCATCACCACCACCATCACCACTATCACCACCATCACCACAATCATCATCACCACCGTAACCATCATCACCATCACCTCATCACCATCACTACCATCACCTCATCACCATCACCACATCACCACATCACCTCATCACCACATCACCTCATCACCTCATCACCTCATCACCTCATCACCTCATCACCTCATCACCTCATCACCTCATCACCGTCACCGTCACCGTCACCACCATCACCTCATCACCATCACCACCATCACCTCATCACCACTATCACATCACCACTATCACAACCACAACATCATCACCATCACTGTTACATCATCACCTTCATCACTACCATCACTATCACCACCATCTTTTACTCTTTTCTTTGTAACTATTTTTTATTTTGTATTAAAATTTCATTTTTATAACTATTATATTTTTATTTATTAAAGTTGTTTCTTTGTTTTTTTTTTGAGAGTCTTGCTGTGTCGCCCAGGCTGGAGTGCAGTGTCATGATCATAGCTCACTGCAGCCTCACTCTGTTGGGCTCAAGTAATGCTCCTGCCTCCTGAGTAGCCGAGATGACAGATGTACACCACCATGCCCAGCTATTTTTTTAAAACTTGTGTTTGTAGAGATGAGGTCTCGCTCTGTTGCCCAGGCTGATCTCGCACTCCTGGGTTCAAGCGATCCTCTTGACTTGGCCTCCAAAAGTGAGAGGATAACAGGTGTGAGTCACTGAATCTGACGACCACCCCAGCCCCATCATCGCTACTGCTATAAGCCATGAGTGTGACAATGCCCCCCACGGAGTGAGAAGGGGAGGCCCTCTGGTTTGTTACTTTCTGCTCACGAGGCTGGGCGATGGGGAGATGCCTTGTCTCCTCTTCAGCAGCTGGACCCTTGGGAAGTGAAAAGGGAATCAAATACATTCGTTGAAAATTTGGTAGGAAATTCACAGCCCACACACATTTTACGTGGTCTGCTCAGTATTCGCACACATGAAAATGGAAAATGTTGAATTAAAATGGCCACTTTTAGGGCAGGTTGTGGTCATAGGCACCTGTAGTCCCAGCTACTCAGGAGGCTGAGGTGGGAGAACTGCTTGAGCCCAACTGGGGAGGTCCCAGCTGCAATGGGACATGTTTGTGCCACCGCACTCCAGCCTGGGTGACAGTGAGACCCTGTCTTCAAAAAAAAAAAAGGGCCAATTTTTAAAACCAGAAGATTCTACATGAGAATCTGGTTTTCTGGCATCTTTTGAAAAATCCAAAGATCTAGCAGCACTGAGCCCAGGAAATTCAGCGGGCGCTGAGTCTCGGCTGCCCCTGCAGGGAAGTAGGCAACGTGGCCACAGTCCCCGGCACTCCCCGCTGCCCTGGGCTCTGCAGGGTTCTCTCACGTCTTGCCTGATTCTCACATTTCACTTCTTGATCTGGCCCCTACAGGCCTTTTGAGTTTGCCATTCCTGAGACTACTAAAAACAAAGTGTCCATGAGAAAAAAGGTGGAGGAAATGGGCCAAAGTACCCTTGTGGGAGCAGCTAATTGTTTTCCTATGACTGATTTCTCTAATATTGCTGAAATGTATTTTAGTAGCTTAAAAGTATTTCAGAAGTAGTTACAAAAGTGACCACAGGCACTTTCTGTGATTAACCAGGAAATATTCACTAATCTGCCTCTGATGAGATAAATGTATTTCATAGCTTTGTCTTCCCTCAGGAGAATTTATAAATTAAGATGAAGAGGCCAGGCACGGTGGCTCATGCCTATAATCCCAGCACTCTGGGAGACGGAGGTGGGTGGATCACGAGGTCAGGAGTTCGAGACCAGCCTGGCAAACATGGAGAAACCCTGTCTCTACTAAAAATACAAATTAGCCGGGCGTGGTGGCGGGTGCCTGTAATCCCAGCTACTCAGGAGGCTGAGGCAGGAGAATCACTTGAACCCAGGAGGCGGAAGTTGCAGTGAGCTGAGATCACGTCACAGCACTCCAGCCTGGGCAATGAAAGGGAAACTCCATCTCAAAAAAAAAAAAAAAAAAGAGAGAGAGAGACAGGGGAGCAATGTCCTCCAACCTCCCTCTCACATCTGAATGCTACTGCTGCCCAGCGCACACTATTCTACACTTGCTGGCACATATGACGTCCCTGTCCTTCCTCTGTCCCTCACACAGTCCTGCCGGTACCCCCCATCCAGCAAGCCGGAGTCCTCACCTCCCATGGCATCTCAGTCCCATTCCTGTCCATTCCTGCTCCTGAGCCTTGGCACCTGTTGTTCCCCCTTCCCATCGGAATCGTCTCCTTTCCTTTCTGGCCCAACAATCCAACTCCTTTTCAACCTTCAAAACCCAGCCCAAGTCCTGCCTCCTCCAGGAAGCCCTTCATTCCCCTCTCTCCAGCCTCCAGCCCCTTCTCATGCTCTGAGCTTCATTTACGAGTATTCCCCAACCCACTGATGAGCGGGTTCCATCCATTCTTGGTGCCACATCACATCCGGTCTGTTTAGTTCATTTTGTAATACTTTTATTTAAATCAATTCTCTTTAACATTTTCTCAAGGAGACTCACCTTCAAGGAGACTTGAGATCACTACACTGAAATGGAGAATTAGCATCATCATTCACTACAAATAGTAGCCATGAAAATAAATACAAGAAAAGCCAACTGCAATTAGATCTCGGCTAAATGCGCCACCTTGCCCTGGTCACTGCGAGTCACCCGAGACCTATTCTTTCTGCACGAGCTGAAGGGAGACGCGCTGTTGGAGAGGTAGTGGATGTGCATTGGTACCCACCAGAGACGTCCTCGTTGTCAGAGCCAGAAAGATTTCGGGAGACGAGAAAGCGAGTCCAATGCCAAATGGTTCAATGGTACGGAAAGCATTTGGGGACATCTCCGCAGAGCATATTCACTTTCTCACCTAGTGTATGTTGTATTATCCTGTCTTCTGTTGAACACGTGATATCTTGTTTCATTCCCAGATGAAGCAGGAAGCTCAGTGGCTTCGCTACCTGTCTGCCAAGGTGACCACACAGTAGAACTCACAGAAGAAACCAGATGTAGACTGTGCTTAAACTGTTGTCCCGAACCTCATTAAAAGTCTTCTTTGGTAGCTGCAAGCCCCACGGGGGATTTGCAAAGATGGAATCGGGAATTCCTTATGAAATTAATCTCCTCCAGACTTTGGTGCATTAAACACTCAGGACGTCAGCCTTCTGTCCTAAGCCCTCTGTGTCCTAAGAGAAGTCGGTGACTGTGTGTCGATCAGACTTGCTAACCAGTAATTGAAAAGTCAATATTCAGATCTCCAGTGGCTATACCTTCGTATCCCAGCTACAGTCAGTAATAACAATGAAATGTAATAATCCTTTTCAGGAAGACCCTGGGAGGGCTGTCAACCCAATTAATTCCAGAAAAGTAACGTGGCCTCTTTCATCAAAAGATTCTTATACACACACACAAACACACACACCTTCACACATGCACATGGTGTGGACACATACAACACACACTTTGTTCTGTTTTGTTTTGCTTTCTGCTAAAATGAATAGAAAGACTCTTTAAAAAAAGAAAAAAGAAAAAGAAAATAGCTCTTGATGAAAAGCACTCATTTATGTACTCAATGCATCATTTTCTTTCCTGCAAAGCTCCTCACGTCTCCCAGGAGGCTGCTTTGAAATCTTTGCGGGAGGACAGGGTCAGCCCCAGGACGACATGAAGGCTGTGCCTCCGGGTCCTGCCACACAGGCAGCTAACTCCTGAATCTCCCCCGAATGACTGACGGAGTGCCAGCCACGCCCAGTTTGTTCTCACCACAGAAAAATACTAAATAGGTGAGGTGATGGATGTGTTAACTTGATTTAATCCTTCCACAATGTATAAATAGATCAAAACATCACAGTGTACACTTATAGACACTATTATCTTTAAAATAAAAAATTAAATATTTTTAATTTTTTAAAATTTGACCCAGTTTGAATAGCTCCTTCTGAACCCACCCTGATTCCCAGTGAAAATTAGAGCCTACCTCCAAGCCAGGCTTTCCAACTTATCTTCACATTGAAATTACCAGGGGACTTTTTAAAATTCCCAAAGCCCTGGCCACACCCCAGAGCAGCTCACCCACAGTCCTCAGGGTGAGGCACTGGTACGGCCCCCTCGGGCTCCCCACGTGTGGATGTGGTTAGAAACCGCTGTTCTTGAGTGAGTTTCTGGGAGGGATTGGAGTCTGACTCTGAGATACAAACCTACTAAGAATTCATTACATCTTTACAAGAAACAGATGAAAGCATTCTTCTGCAGACGCTTCTTCACCAGGAAGGCAATCCCCACACCAACGGGGAAAGGCAAGTGTAGAGTCAATAACACAGCACCAAGCGGTCTCCCCAGTGAGGGCTCTCAGCACAGCACTGAACATGAAGGAAGCAGAAATCCACCTTGAGGAATGTCATCCCCACACCCTAGGCTGTAGCTCAAGGCCACCCGCCAAGTGACAACACACGTAATTGTTCCTAATCAACCTCATCTCCCCTGAGACCAGGTGATAGACTCCCCGGGGCCACAGCACAAAGAGGCCAGCGGGCCCCAAACAATAAGCTCAAGCTTGCATCATCCCTCCTGTCCCTCAGCTCCGCCCATCAGGGTCCCTGCCAGACAACGCTCCATGACGTCTTCCAATCCACCTGAGGGCTCCCCGCAGCCGTCTCTCATCAGTGGACGGCACACACTTTTTGGCTGGTAAAAAAGTTGAGGATCTTACACTAAAGAAGGATGACAGATGAGGTTAGAAAAATAAGAGGGTTTACATCTGCACAAGGTGGCAGGTGGAGCTCCCTGCATTTCTCCCGAACACAAAACTTACTTCTTTTGGAGCCCTCCTCTTGCCAGGAGCAGCTGGAGACTTCCTCCATTTTTTTTTTTTTTTTGAAAGGGAGTCTGGCTCTGTCGCCAGGGCTGGAGTGCAGTGGCCGGATCTCAGCTCACTGCAAGCTCTGCCTCCCGGGTTTACGCCATTCTCCTGCCTCAGCCTCCCGAGTAGCTGGGACTACAGGCGCCTGCCACCTCGCCCGGCTAGTTTTTTGTATTTTTTAGTAGAGACGGGGTTTCACCGTGTTAGCCAGGATGGTCTCAATCTCCTGACCTCGTGATCCGCCCGTCTCAGCCTCCCAAAGGACTTCCCCCATTCTGAGGCACCTCTCGTTTGCTATACTTTTGAAGAAATGCAGTTTTTAAACACTGCCCAGAAAAGCCTAGGATGGCAAGGACTCCCCCTTGCATTTTACTAGCACAACGATCCTCACCCCCGAGGTGTCGCCTGGACGGCTGGCTGCGCCAGGCGCAAGTTGCACAAGAGCTTCCATGAGGAAGTGGATTGTCGCCCCAGAGCAAGTGCAGCCAGGGGAAAGCAGGGTGCACACTCGAGCGTTCAACATCATCCAACGAGAGCAATGCACTTGGACTTCAAGAGAAGGATAACATCTTCTCAGGGTGCATACTCCAGGTCATATCCATTGGGCTAAGCTTGCTGTTACCAAGTAAAGTTGATTAAATATCATTTTCCTAGGTCCTGGGTATGGAACCAGAAACTGACTTTAAAAATTAGGAGGTTAATGGGAAGTCAAGACACCACAATCCACAATGGACTTGTTGATTCTAACATGGACCCAGCACGTGGCTAGAACGTCCACTTTCCACACAGAGCCAGAAACATTTTCTGTACAGAGTCATTTTTTGTAGATCTTGCAGGCTAGACTGTCCCCATCACAACCACTTTGCCATCGGGAGCAAACTCAGTGATAGAGGATTCATAAATGGATGGGGAGCACTGCTGCTAGGCATGGAGGGTTGCCTGGGTATTGCATGCACTGTTCCAAGGAACATCATGCTGTTTCCTAGGACTGCCTTGACACATTCCCACTAACCGGATGGCTTAGAACAGTGGAAATTTATCCTTTCACAGTTCTGGAGGCCAGAAGTCTGGAATCAAGGTGTTACCAGGGCTGGGCTCCCTTGAGAGGCTCCAGGTGGGGGCTCCTTCCAGCCCCTTCCAGCCTCTGCCCTGGCCCTCATGTGGCCTTCCCCTTTGTCTCTTAGAAGGGCAGTTTTCTCTGGGTTTACCACCCACCCAGGTGCTCCAGGACGATCTCACCCAGAAATCTGTAATTGAATTACAATTGCAAAGACCCTTTTTCCAAATAAGGGCGTATTCCCAGGTTCTAGTGATTGGGACACAGGTATATTTGGGAAGCCACCATCCAACCCCTGATAGAGACACTAAAAATCACTTGTTATTCTGAAACTCAAAGTTAACTGTGCATTTGCATCTTATCTGACAGCCCAGATGGCTGCCCTGCCCTACATCTACACCACTGCCCCAGCCAAACCACTTCCCGGGCCTGGAGGCAGAGACGCATGGAGGAGGCCTGTTGAGCGGAAACTCTCAGTGTCTGCAGGGGAGCTCGAAGCTGGGTCAAGGGGCTGGGTGTCCACAGCCCCTCTTCCTCCCAAGAGGCAAGAAACGGACAGCTGTTTCCTGACAGCCTCAGGACTGATTACCAGCACATGCCATGAGCTGGTTATGCTGGTTATAGGTTAACTATGTCCTCTCCCACCTGTGTAACTGAGTCAAGCAAGCTTCTTCACCACAACCTGTTACCATCAGCCCTGGAGGGTATTTCCTGGAAACTCAAAAATTATCCTAAGTCCCAGGGCCAGGGAGGCTGTGGACACAGGGAAGGGGAACGAAACAGTGGTCTCTTTTCTCTTTTGACAGTCACGCCTTTGTCTATGGGCACTTGCTTCTCTGTAAAAATGGATGCGCTGGCCAGACGCAGCGGCTCACACCGGTAATCCCAGCACTTTGGGAGGCCGAGGAGGGTAGATCATGAGGTCAGGAGTTCAAGACCAGCCTGGCCAAGATGGTGAAATCCCGTCTCTACTAAAAATACAAAAATTAGCCGGGCGCAGTGGCAGGCGCCTGTAATCCCAGCTACTTGGGAGGCTGAGGCAGGAGAACCGCTTGAACCTGGAGAGCAGAGGTTGCAGTGAGCCGAGATAGCACCACTGCACTCCAGCCTGGACAATAGAGTGAGACTCTGTCCAAAAAAATAAAAAGAGGATGCATTGTCCAGCAGGCAGTTACTGAGGGCACAGAGAATCCGGGGGGCTGTGGCTGTGGCGGGCCCATCTGCCTGCATTTGTGAGAAGAGCCTTTCGCCCAGGGCATGGATTTGTTTCCCAGGCGGGGAGATCAGGAGCAGGAGAGACGGACAGTGAGCTGGTGAGGATCTCACGTCGGGAACGGTGAGAGCGCGGCTTCCACGCTGACCCTCCTGCCTCGTTTTCCATGCTGTCGCCAGAGGACACGTCAGGCCCACAAACCTGGTCATCTCACTCTGTGGCTGAAACCCTCCCAGGGCTCTGCTTCTGCTCGGATGGAACCCACGTCCCCTCATTCAGCCTCGGCTCAGTTCCTCAAACAAACCAGCTCTTCCCGGGCCATTCCCTCTGCCTGGAGCATCCTTGCCAGCACGTTCTCCACCATCCCATTCCCACCCACTCCTCACGGACTGGCCCGGGTGTGGCTCCCCAAGGAGGGACTCTCCACCCACTGACAGCAGAGTCTCTAACTGTCGTGACAGCCGCCCTCGTCATCACAGCACTGCACACGTTTCTGCAACACGGCGTCCTTCACGCTGCTCTCCCGCCACTAAATGGCTGGGCCCAGGAGGACGGGGTTGGGGGTGCTTTGCCTCCTCCACACACCCAGGGACAGGCACAGTGCCCGGCACAGGGAAGACGCTTGAGAAATACTCCTGAACCTATGAATTGAGAGACCAAGCTTGTTAGTCGTGGGATTATCCGCATTTGCAACTTCGATGGGAAGAAAAGAAAACCTTTCTCGGCCGGAAGTGAAGCTCAGCACTGAAGAGGGTCCCACACCCTTTGGCGGCTGGAGGGAGAGGAGAATCTGGGTGCACCATGGGCTGGATGGCGACGTGAGGTGGGCAGCTCTGTCCTTGCATGAGCCATTCCACGTCATGCATATCTAGTCTGATTTTACGGAAAATCCTGACTTTACGTGAATTCTCTCCATTTTTAAATGTTAGCAAGTAGATTTTTCTAAACACTGCATGCCAAGCATAGAATCTCTGTCTCAAGGCAACGTTCGCTGATTGACCTCTCATTGAAAATCCCTGGTTTCATGGGTGGTTGAAAAATAATTACTGAGTTGTCAAGAATTGCTCTTCTCACATCTCCAGAGGACTCTCTATCTCCTTTCCCAGTCGCTACGTCTTAGGTTTCTATTTCAATAACGATTAATGTTATGAGGTTCTCTTATGGTGGTTTGCGGTACAGTGTCTTCCAGCTCCACACCAGCATCTCAGTAATACTGTTAGGATTATTTGCAATACCAAAAGGCTGTGTCTTGATCCATAAAACACTCAGCACCAATCATTTCCTTTTGCCCTCCTAACGTTCCGGAGGAAAGTACAAGCTGTCCATTGTAGACACTGGAGAATGTGCTGGCCTTGTTTTCCTTTCCTCATCTCACCAAGTGAAAATGAGTTTCACTTTTGAGAAGAGCCTTCCGTCATGTTGTATAGTCACGTGATGTCAAGACCCTGGCAATGACCCCCGACTCCCAATTCAGACTGTTCACCACCAGAAAGCTACCTCTGGCTGGGCTCTTGCCAGAGACGTGTCCTTCAAAACGTGGGTCACAATTCATGATCAGGTCAACCTAGTGGATTATGACCAGTATCTTGTGAACAAGACAGAAGGTAAGACAGGCAGAGTAGAGCAGAAGACTCCAGATTGCATCGCACATAGAAGAGGAAGGTTTGCTTGTATAACACTCATCTCTTTTAAGGCAGGGGTGTCCAACCTTTTGTCTTCCCTGAGCCACGTTGGAAGAAGAATTGTCTTGGGCCACACGTAAAATACACTAACAATAGCTGATACGCTAAAAAAAATTTGCAAAAACATCTCATAGTGTTTTAAGAAAGTTTATGAATTTGTGTTGGGCTGTGTTCAAAGCCATCCTGGGCTACATGTGGCCCATGGGTAATGGGTTGGACAAGCTTGTTTTAAGGGGTGTGTGTATGTTTGTGTATGTGTAAGTATGTATGCACATGTGACTACTATATCTCCATGTACATGTCTATGATTTATGGTCCAAAAACTCTAAAAACCCATTGTTCTAAAGTAAACAACTCCCAGAGATATTTTGCATTTATTTTAACCATAAATCATCTTCCATCTCAATTTGGGGTGGGATAAGAATGTCCTGAGCAAAGAAGGCCAAACTACTGTTGCCAGGGAGTAATAAAATGAAACACAGCAATGGTAATTACGGTAATGGTGGCTGCTCACATTTGCTAAACTTCTATGCCCTATCAGGCACTAGTTTAAAACACTACCTGTGTTAAGGCCATTACAGCTATAAGATTGGCACTAGTAGATATTACCCCTGAGCAAGCGAAAGAACAGCCCAGTTAAATAATGCACTTTAAAGACATATAGTTAGTAGCAGTCAAAGACTGGATTTGAACCCAGGAAGTCCTGCTCTGGAGCCTGTACTCACACCCATGAGATTGAACCATCTCTCTCAGCAAACCATGCCCAAAGCCTCACGGGCTACCCTACAGCTAAACTCAGACTATTAAAACTTCATCTTTAACAAGCATCTCTCCTTGCCTTGAATAATTAACAGCTGTCATTGCTTCTGCAGGGGCAAAGAGCCTGTGTGAGAAACAGATGTGCATGCACTCACAGCAGAGGGAAGGGAGGGAAGCGCCTCCGGGAGACTCTGGCTCCAATACAGCACCCTGGGGCTGAGCGGGGCAAATGCCCCGTGCCAGGGAGAGCAGGGGAGAGGGCAGCACGATGCCTCCAGCCACCGTTCGGCTAAGGAACCAAGAGCTTGAGTTTCTGAAATCAAGTGTGCAAGGGGCTTAAAGGCAGAAGGACTCAACGTGCCCAGTGTGGATACTGGTGGCATTTTCCAACACAGAAATCTCGCACTGATACCATGATACCTCCTCTTTTTGAACATCTGTTGTGCAGTTTCTGAACATACTGCTTTAGCCCAGAAGTATGCTAGAAAGACTTCCCAGTAACCAGCACCGATGTTGCAAAGCCATTGTCCCTGATATCACACGGTTTAGTTTCTAGGAGGCCATTTCAGACCCTCCCTTTGCATCCACTCACCCTCAGCGTGCACACAGTTCCAACTCATCAGCTGATTTTGTTCTTAAACTCACAACTGTCTGGAAGCAGGTAGGCAGGAAGGCAGAAAACAGATACACGGAAACCCATTCATTAGGAAGCGATGCGTGGTAATGCCGACAGCCTGTGTTTACTGTGCACGTACTGTGTGCTCGTCATTACACCAAGGGCGTTACTTTCATCTCCTCATACATACGATGCTGACAAAACCCAGAAAGGGACAGTATGACCCACCCCCACCTTCCCATTTCACAGGCATTGAAACCAGGCTCAGACAACCTTGCCCAAGGCCACATAGCCCATCAGTTGCAAAACCAGGATGTGAACCCTGGCTATAGGGCTCTGAAACTGAGGCTCATCACCATAGTCAGTAACACCCACTCACAATGTAGGAAAACCGTAGAGTGAATTCACGAGCACACAAAATGCTGAAGCCTAGAGCCACTGAATACACAGCAAAGAGGATTTTCTGTCTTTTCTGCCACAGTCACAGCGCGTAATGCCGCGCACGGGACAAAGTGCCCAGTAACACTTGTTAAATGAAATAAGAACACACATTTTTAAGAGCCCCTAACAGCCCCACGGATATTCCTGTGCTGTTGGGAAAGGCCATGCAATCACTCTGCTCTCTTCAGTCAGGTTTTTCAAAGATAACCAAATGATATATCTGAACTAAGTATTTCTACAAAAATAACTCACATTAAATGGATGAATTTCGTGGAAGATACAGATGCCCAGAGTCCACTCAGGAAATAGATAACTCCAGTGGTTCCATGTTTATTAAAGAGTCTTAATGTCCAGTTAAAGCCTTCATACAAAGAAAACTCCACAGATAGTTTTGCTGGGGATTTCTAACAATTATTTATGGACCAAATAATACCAATTCTGCACAAACTCTTCCAAAAAGCCAGAGGAAAGGAATTCTACCCAATTCATTCTTTGAGGCTATAGCATTAGTTACCCTGATACCAAAATCAAAGACATTATAACAAAATTGCAGGTCACTATGCCTCATAAACAAATTATAAACACAATTTTAGAAAACTAAATCCAACAATATATTTAAAAGATAGCCCTTATTTTTTCTTGAGACAGGGTATCGCTCTGTTACCCAGGCTGGAGAAGTGCAGTGGCATGATCTCAGCTCACTGCAACCTCCACCTCCTGGGTTCAAGCGATTCTCCTGCCTCAGCCTCCCGAGTAGCTGGGATTACAGGCGCCCACCACCATGCCCGGCTAATTTTTGTACTTTTAGTAGAGACAGGGTTTCACCATGTTTGTCAGGCTGGTCTCGAACTCCTGACCTCAAGATCCGCCCGCCTCAGCCTCCCAAAGTGCTGGGATTACAGGCATGAGCCACTGTGCCTGGTCAAGATAACCCATCTTAACCAAAAAGAGTTTATCCCGGGATTGCAAGTTTATTTTAACATTTGAAAAATCAACCAATGTCATTCATTATACAAAGAAGAATCTCAACTAGACACACACATGAAAGTATCTGAGAAATGACACCACCCATGACTGATCACACCGCTTGCAACACAAGAGAAAGGAACTTCCTCCGTGAGACAAAGAGCGTCTATGGAACATGTGCAATTAACGACCTTGAGGTAAAAAATTGACCGGCTTCTCCCTGAGGTTGGACACAAGACAAGGAATGTCTATGGAACACGTGCAATTAACGACCTTGAGGTAAAAAATTGACCGGCTTCTCCCTGAGGTTGGACACAAGTCAAGGAGTGTCTATGGAACACGTGCAATTAACGACCTTGAGGTAAAAAATTGACCGGCTTCTCCCTAAGGTTGGACACAAGACAAGGATGTCACCCTTACCACTTCATTTAAAATTTTACTGGAGGTTTAAGCCAATGCAGTATGACAAGAATGAGAAATAGACAGCATTTATAGACTGGAAAAGAAGGAGGAAAATGGTCTTGATTTGTAGACAACAGGATAGGCTAGGTGGAAAATCCAACAGAATTGACAAAAGAGCTACAAAGAACTATTAAATGAATTTGGCAAGGTAGGAGAAAAGGAGATCAACATACAAAAAATTATGTATCTCTATATACTAGCAACAAACAAAAAGTTAAAGTTTAAAAAATATATAGATTAAAATAGCCTTCGAATATGAAATACCTACAGGCACATTTGACAAAAGAGATGAATGACTTGCAAACTGAAAACTATACAACAATATTGCTGAGAAAAATTAAAGACGACCTAAATAAGTGGAGAGATATCTTGCGTTTGTGGATTGGAAGAATCTACATTGTTAAGAGGTCATTTTTTAAAGAATTGATCTATAGATTCAACATGACCCAGTCAAAATCCAAGTATGCTTTTTTTTTTTTTTTTTTGTAGAAATTGACAAGCTAATTCTGAAGATTCACATTAAAATGCAAGGGATATAAAATACACCCCCCCAAAAAAACAAAATTGGAGAATATTATTTTAAGGCTTATTATAAAGCTACAGTAATCAAGTAGTAAGGTAATGACATCAGATAGACAAATAGTTCACTGAAAAATAATACAGATCCCATAAATAAACCCACAAATGTATTAGCCACTGATTTTCTTTTGGAATTTTTGATGGGGTCTGTGTCACCAAGGCTGGCCTCAAATGTCTGAGCTCAAGCCATCCTCCCACTTTGGGCTCCCAAAACACTGGGATTATAGTTGTGAGCCACCATGCTGTTACAGCTGATTTTTAACAAAGATGCAAAGAGAATTCGATGGAGACAGAATTATCTTTTCCAAAAATGGCGATGGAAATATTGGAGAGTCATACGCAATAATTGAACTTCAACACATCCTTCACATCATATGCAAAAATTAACGCAAAATAGATCGTCAATTTGTGACTTTAAACGTTGTTTTAGATCTGACACGAAAGTACATTCTGTCAGAACAAACTGGTAAATTAGATGTCATGAAAACTACAAGGTTCTGCATTTTGAGTGACATCATTAAGAGAATGAGAATAAAAGCAACATACTGGGAGAAGACATTTGCAAATAATACATCTGACAGTGTATGCAGATTACACGAAGAATTTTCAATATTCAATAAAAAACAAGCCCTCCAACTAAACAAATGGGCAAACTGATTTGAAAAACACTTCACCCAAGAAGGCATATGGCAAACAAGCACATGAAAAGATGAGCAATAGCATTCGTCACTGGGGAAGTGCAAATAAAACTCAAAATATCATAATACCGTGACTTACCCATTAAACTAACCAGAATTAAAACACTGGGCATACAAGTGCTAGCAAGGATATAGATGACTGGAACTCTCATATACTGCTAATCGGAGTACATAATGGCCCCACCATTTAAATAATTTGGCGATTAACTCGAATGTGTTATATTTGTATATATTGACCGTTTTACAGTTTCTACAAATGTTAAATGCACACCTACCTCTATCCAGCCATTTCATCCCTATATTTTTCACCCAAGTGAAACTATTATAAAAGGAAAATAATTCTTGGGGCCCCCAAATCACTAAGTTAAAGGGAAAAGTCAAGCTGGGAACTGCTGAGGGCAAACCTGCCTCGTTCTATTCATCACCGCTCTGCCCACTGAGAGAAATGCATATCCAATCGCCTCCTTTGGAGAGGCTCACCAGAAACTGAAAATAACGCAGCTGTCTGTCTCTTACCTACCTGTGACCTGGGGGCCCCCACTCTGCCTCCACCTTTCTAGTCTGGAGTTGTCCCACCTTTCCGGACTGAACCAGTGTACATCTTACACATATCGATGGATAGTTCATGTCTCCCCAAAATGTATAAAACCCACCTGTGCCCCTACCACCTTGGGCACATGTTGTCAGCACTGACAGAGCAGGAGCAATGCCATCTTGGACAAGTACTGCCATTTTAAGTTTCACCTTGATCAAAACCCACCGAAATCCAAAGGGCATCAGCCTAATGGCTAAGGTCAGCATGACCATAAAACATCTCCGACCAGAAACGTTCCAAACCCCTCCCCAGCCAGAGACACACCAGCAAGATAACCTCCCCTCTGGCCGGAAGGATGTCAGCCCCGGCAGAACCTCCCCTCTGCCCAGAGACATTCCAACACCGCCATAAACTTCTCCCCACAAACACATTCCAGGCCTGTGATAAGCCCCCTTACCCTAAAACCAATATATACTCTTAGTTCTTAAGACATAATGCTCCTGACTGAAATCAGCCAGAAGCCCCTTATCCAGCAGCTCATCTGAAAACTCGTTTAACTGAAAGCTCCAAGGGATCACCAAGCTGCTACAATGCTGCTTCTTCCAAGTCTAGGGATGATAACAGCTTCCTGCTGTTGCTAGACCCTGTATGCATCACTACTTACTGGTTCTCTTAACCTGCCCACACCTCTGTAAGTTGTCCCTTGTAGCTGTCTCCAAACCCTAGCTGAGTGCACCCTTCATTTCCTGCCAGGGTCCTAACTGCACATTATCTGCAAGTCCACGCTCAACTCTCAGTGGGCATTTCTACACTTTGTCAGGAGAGCAGGCATGTTTGGGATTCAGGATTTGGTGAACACTCTTACTGCCAAGGCTAATTCTCTATGTGATTTAACCAACCAGAAGGACGATCAGTCAAGATCACAAGCTAAAACTGAGTCAGTCCAGACCGCCGGAGCTCTCACCTGAGTGAAATCAGACAAACTATATCAACTGGCTGCTCACCCACCCTGGGGACGGGGTCAAAGTGGGCAGGCCAAAAAAGAAAAAAGCAAACACAGCTGGCGAATGTGATTATCTTTTACTTCTCGTTGGATTGGCAGCCTCTGGGTTGTGGTACATCCATCATGTTGAAAGCCAGCTACATCCATGGATTAAAAATTAATTTACTGCCCAGCCTGGCTTCCAGCTTGATGCCTTAATTAAGTTTGTTATTACAGTAGTGCTGAGCTCCGAGGCATCATTTAGCCCAGTCTAGAGACCTCAGTGTTTGGGGAGAGGTTTATGAGCTCTGTAATGCAATTATCTTCCAGCACACATAGAACGCTTATCTCCAAAGTCACTCTGAATTCATCCCAGGTTCTTTGTGCATATGTAACTAGGAAGAGAGTTATTGATCTACTTCTTCAAAGACATGCTCAACGGTCTTGAATCTCAAAAGACAGGAGAATTTGATCCTATTGCTGGGAAAGACACTGTTTGGAGGAGCACATTAATTTAATTAAACATTTAATTGAGCAGCTACTATATATATGTTCAGTATGCACATAAGTGTGACATAATCCCTGTAGAAGCTTTCAGCGAACCTTTTAACTAAACGGAATGTCAATGAGAAGGAATAAAGAGACAGCTCCTTATCACACCCTCCGCAGCCTCTGCCAAGAAAGGTCTCCAGACATTTTTCTTTCTTTAAGAAATATTTGGGCCCAGCGTGGTGGCTCATGCCTGTAATCCCAGCACTTTGGGAGGCCGAGGCGGGTGGATCACGAGGTCAGGAGTTCAAGACCAGCCTGGCCAAGATGGTGAAACCCCGTCTCTACCAAAAATACAAAAAAATTAGCTGGGCGTGGTGGCACGCGCCTGTAATCCCAGTTACTCCGGAGGCTGAGGCAGAGAATTGCTTAAACCTGGAGGGGCAGAGGTTGCAGGGAGCCAGGATCGCGCCACTGCACTCCAGCCTGGGCGACAGAGCAAGACTCCGTCTCAAAAAAAAAAAAAAAAAGAAAAAGAAATATTTGGCCAGCCACAGTGGCTCACACCTGTAATCCCAGCACTTTTGGAGGACAAGGCAGGTGGATCACCTGAGGTCAGGAGTTCAAAACCAGTCTGGCCAGTATGGCAAAACTTCGTCTCTATTAAAAAATATAAAAAAAAGAAAAATGTATACAGTGCTAACTTGTGCCAGGCATATGACAAACATTAACCCATTAACCCTCATAGTAATCAGAGGAATCCTAAGGTAGGTACCCACATTGTTCACATTTTGCAGAAGATGACACAGGCACTCTGCTGCCCATCTCCTCGACACCTAACCTACCTTAACCATTTCAGCTGAGGGCCCATCTCTCTCGACACCTAACCTACCTTAACCATTTCAGCTGAGGGCCCATCTCTCTCGACACCTAACCTACCTTAACCATTTCAGCTCTGAGCTCCCAAAGGGACATTCAGCATCATAGGTGGGGCTGGCTGTGCTCCAGACACACCCTTTGGAGTTAGGAGGATGTGTCCTTCAATGCCCTCCTTCCATCTGGGAGAGGTTTCTTGCATTTCTAAGGACAGTTTGGATGGTGCGCACATGTCCCAGAAATGGGGTCACCTGTGGTGTGATAGCGCTGGGGGCTGCTTCCCCAGGGACTCCTGTAAGCATGGGATGGCTCCCACCTTGTGTGCCAGTGGCAGGGCTGCCATTGACTTCTTTTGCTTGACTTTTTTGGTAGCAAACGTGTAGTTTGATCATTGTCTGATGTGTAAGTAACAGCCATTAAAGAACTGAACAAACAGATGTAGATGGTCGCATGACAGAAGAATTCGCCAACGGTGGTTCTGTTGCACCATATTGTAATCAACAACCTTAAGAACGTGTTTCCATTTTTAATGGGATTTGGTGTTCTTTTAGCACAAACAGAGAAGTGTTATTTTGGCAGCTCAAAAATTGAATTATTACAATGATACGTTTTAGCTACGAGAACTGTAGAATTCACCCTTCCAGTGGTCTATCAGGAGTAATTTAAACACCCCTCCTGGAAAAGGAGAAGAACAAACTCCTCATTTACAGAGATGAGGTTTCTGGTTGCAGCACTATTCAGTAAAGCAATACCATTTCCACTGGTCTATCTCGTAATTTTAAAACCAAAACTGGCACCATATTTCATATTCAAAATATATCAAGAAACAGTACGAATAAAAAGACAAGCAAAAGATAAACTCAAGTGGCAAATGAGCACACGAAAACATGGCCATCACTAGCCATCCAGGATACGCAGATTTAAACAATGAATTCCCATCAGATGTGCACATTTTACCAATCTGACCATCCCCAGTGTTGGCAAGGCAGGGAAGCATGCTCACCTGTACAGAGCTGGCAGGATCATTAGTCAGTTGGCCCAGCTGCTGGAAGCACTGGGAAGTCTCTGTTGAAATAGAAGTGAGCACATCCCATAACCCTACTAACTTCAACGGACTCACACTTGTACTCAAAAGGCAGATGTAAGCACCTGCGTCCTGGAAGAGTGGAAAAAACCCAATAGAGAAATGGAAAAGGAAAATTCGTCAGCCCCAATGCATCTCAAAACACAATGCAGATCCAAAATAGAAGATGCAGAATCATGTGCCCAGTATGATATTTATGAAGAAAATTTACATAAAATCATGTTTTTATGGAGACTGACAGATGGGTAAGTGCAGGCATAAGTTACACTTGCAGTCACGAGCTGATGAACAATGTTTCCATCAAGGAGGGACACATACGCCAGGGTGGTGCCATAAGATTAAGATTGGGAGAGAGGTGAAAGCTCCCTGTAGCCCTACAGCCTGGTGACTTCACAGCCAAGGTAACATCGTAGCACAGCGCATGACTGATGTGTGTGGTGACACTGCTGTAAACAAACCCACTGCACCGCCTGTCCTAGAAAAGCCTGGCACATATGGTCCTGCACAGTTCATCATACGTGATAGGTGATAATAAGCAACTATGTTACTGGTTTAGACATTTCACTATGCTGTACTTTTCTCATTAGAGTGTACTCCTACTTATAAAATAATAACTGTAAAACAGTCTCAGGCAGGTCTTCCAGAAAGTATCCAGAAGACCTTGTTGCCCTAGGAGATGGCAGCTCCACGTGCTTTGCCCCGGAGACCTTCCAGTGGGACAGGACGTGCAGGCACAAGACAGTGATGTGATGAGCCTGACACTGGGTAGCCCTAGGCTCATGTGTACGTTTGTGTCTTTGTTTTAAGACATTTTAAAAGTGTTAAATGTTAAAATGCTTTAAAATAGAAAAAAATCTTATAGAACAAGGATATAAAGAAAAGGATTTTTGTGCAGCTGTGCAATGTCTGTGTTTCAAGACAAGCGTTATTACAAGAGTCAGAAAAAAATCACAGTAAGCTAAGGTTGATTATTGAAGAAAGAAAAACAATTTTTTTAAAATGGCTTTGGCTACTCAGAGCAACCTGAGTGTTCAGTGTCCATAAAGCCTTACAGTCGTGCACGGGAACATCCTACGCCTTCACGTTCACTCACCACCCACTCACTCACTCACTCACCAAAGCAACTTCAGGCCTGCATGCTCCATTCATGGTGAGTGGCCTATACAGATGCCTCTTTTCTTATCCTTCTTTTTTTTTTTTTTTTTTTTTTTTTTTGAGATGGAGTCTCGCTCTGTCGCCCAGGCTGGAGTGCAGTGGCACGATCTCAGCTCACTGCAAGCTCCACCTCCCCGGTTCACGCCATTCTCCTGCCTCAGCCTCCTGAGTAGCTGGGACTACAAGCACCCACCACCATGCCTGGCTAATTTTGTTTTTGTATTTTTAGTAGAGATGGTCTCAATCTCCTGACCTTGTGATCCGCCCGACTTGGCCTCCCAAAGTGCTGGGATTACAGGTGTGAGCCACCGCATCCAGCCTCTTTTTCTCATCTTTTATACTGCATGTTACTGTGCCTTTTCTGCAAGGTTTAGATATGTTCCGATATATGCATATTTACCATTATGTTACTGTTGCCTACAATGTCCAGTACAGTCACATCTTGCACAAGTGTGTAACCCAGGAGCAATGGGCTCCACCACACAGCCTTGGGGTGCAGTAGACTCCCCAGCTAGGTTTGTGCAAGTGCACTGCAGGGTTCACATGACGAGATCACCAGCACGCCTTTCTCAGAACTCGTCCCCATTGTTCAGGACACAGGACTGTGAAAGTATGCTTTAAAACCTGAAAAGATACAGACTATTCTAATAATATAATGGATGCTTCTGGGAGTGGAGGGTGAGTAGGTGTTGCAGTAGATTCTATAAATCAAAGAATTGAACTTTACTTGTAATGCCTGATTTATTTTTAAAGGTGGTCTGGTCTCTTCAATAAATCAATCACACGGGGAAACCGTGTTTCCAACTAAAAGAGACTAAAAAGACGTGGCTGCCAACATCATACACGAGGCGTGGCTGGATCTGGGTTCAATCAAAATGACAAGGTATTAAAAATGTTCTGGGGATAACTAAAAATTTTGAATATGGGCTGAATACCATATGCTATTGGGGAATTACTGTTAATTTTTAGGTATGATAATGGTATTGTGGCTATGCAGAAAATAATTTTATTTTTAATGATGCATGATAAAGTATTTAGTAATAAAGTGACAATATCTACAACTTTGAAATAAATACAGTGAAAAAATAGATGATGATAGACAGGCAGACAGCAAATATGACAACTTTGTGAGATGATTGCGTCTGTGCACTGTGTGGGGGTTCATTGTGCTATTCTTGCCATTTCAAGGTATGCTTTAAATTTTTCATAAGTAAAAGCTAAAAATGGGCCAGGCACAGTGGCTCACACCTGTAATCCCAGCACTTTGGGAGGCTGAGGTGGGTGGATCATTTGAGGTCAGGAGTTCGAAACCAGCCTGACCTACATGGTAAAACCCCATCTCTACTGAAAATACAAAAAAAAAAAAAAATTAACCAGGTGTGCTGGCAGGAACCTGTAGTCCCAGCTACCTGGGAAGCTAAGGCAGGAGAATTGCCTGAACCCAGGAGGCAGAGGTTGCAGTAAGCCGAGGCTGTGCCATTGCACTCCAGCCTGGGAGACAGAGTGAAACTCTATCTCAAAAAA
>NW_012102388.1:1653768-1655130 GCF_000951045.1 Mandrillus leucophaeus
AGATAGCATCCCTATGCACGGCCCACTGGCACTGTGGCGTTGCAGATAGCATCCCTATGCACAGCCCACTGGCACTGTGGTGTTGCAGATAGCATCCCCTATGCACGGCCCACTGGCACTGTGGTGTTGTAGATAGCATCCCTATGCACGGCCCACTGGCACTGCGGTGCTGCAGATAGCATCCCTATGTACAGCCCACTGGCACTGTGGTGCTGCAGATAGCATCCCTATGCACAGCCCACTGGCACTGCAGTGTTGCAGATAGCATCCCTATGCACAGCCCACTGGCACTGCGGTGCTGCAGACAGCATCCCTATGCACAGCCCACTGGCACTGCGGTGCTGCAGATAGCATCCCCTATGCACGGCCCACTGGCACTGTGGTGGTGTAGATAGCATCCCCTATGCACGGCCCACTGGCATTACACGTACCCTTCTGCCTACGCTGGTTTCTCTGGGCACTTCAGGGAAGTTTCAAGTTCTCAGGGCCAAAGAGACCTCAGTCCAGGCTACGTGTCCCTCTTGCAGGTCTGATCACCCACCCTATTGTCTCTCTACTGGGGAGGAGGGAAGTCTCAGCTCCCCAGAGATGAAGAGGCTTCCCCAGGCCAGGAGCTGTCGGGCTAGGACCCTCCTCCTGGGGCGAAGTGGGCAGTGGGGAGAAGCATCTCCGCCGCATCTCCACTGGGGAGGGGAGGCTCAGGCTCTGTGGGGATAGAGCGCTGCCCAGGCCACTCCTCTTTAGGACTCTGGTTTGTTTTGTATGATTTTATCGTGTATCACGTGGTGCTTTGACATATATGTACATTGTGGAATGGTTAAATCTAGTTAATTAACAAGTGCATTACCTCATAGTTATTTTGTGGTGAGAGCACTTAATACCCACTCTCTTAACATTTTTTACCAATACATCATCATTAACTATGGTCAGCTTGCAGTGCAGTAGATCTCCTGAAATGCACCCTCCCGTCTAACTGTAACTACGCATCCTTTAACCAGCATCTCCCCATGCCCCCCAGCACCCCAGCCTCTGGTAACCACCATTCCATTCTCTATTTCTATGAGATCAACTTCTTAGCTGCCACGTACGAGTGAGGTCACTCAGTATTTGCCTTTCTGTGCCTGGCTGATGACTTAATGGAGCATCCTCCAGGTTCATCCATGTTGTCAGAGAACAGTATGAAGGTTCCTCAAAAAATCAAAAATGGAATGACCATGAGCCCACTATGCCACTGGCACCAACCCAAAGGAAATGAACTGAGTCTGTGGCAAAGCTGTCTGCACCCCCACATATGAACTGAGTCTGTCGCAAAGCTGTCTGCACCCCCACATATGAACTGAGTCTGTCGCAAAGCTGTCTGCA
>NW_012102388.1:1657185-1659613 GCF_000951045.1 Mandrillus leucophaeus
CCCAGGAGGCAGAGGTTGCAGTAAGCCGAGGCTGTGCCATTGCACTCCAGCCTGGGAGACAGAGTGAAACTCTATCTCAAAAAAAAAAAAAAAAAAAAAAAAAAACAACCTAAAAATGAAAGGTTAACATGTAATTCTTTGAAAGTGCGAACAACAACTGGAAGTAAATATGGTAAAAAATTAAAAAAAAGATTGGCCCTGCCTGAGAGTCTATATGGTGGGAATTACACACAGGTGTTTTCTTGTCTGTATGTTTCTAAGAAAAAACGTTCTCCCACATTAAAAATCACAGTCAGAACATTGCATTCCTGGGATTGCCCCCTCTCACTATTATTCTACCACTAACTGCCTGGGCTAGGCCATAAAAAAGGAAGCACGGGGTTTGCAGAGAGGCACAAGCACGATGCGTGGGAAGGGAGTCATACGTCTACGCAGCTCCCCAGTTCCACGCAAGGAGGCAGGTCTTTAGGTGGCTGTCACTGCACCAGCAGTGCAGAGGCGGGGACAAGTGCAGGTTGAAGAGGCGGAAGCTGAGCCAACACGTTCCAAAAGGTATTCTGTGGAGTGTCTCTTGGGATTCACCATTTATAGCAAAACTCACAGTGGCTTCCATCCAAACCTCATCTGAAAGTCTGCACTCCGTGAGCTGTAAACCGCTGGAGCAAGCGGTAGAGACCATGAACTGGAGACACTCTCCAGCCTCCTCCTCACCTTCTAAATATGACCTGTGCGAGGAATTCTGCCCTGGGCTGGAGCCTGGCTTTCACTGGAAGTCAAAAATAAAGCAAAATGTCTCAAGGCCGCAACAGTCCAAGTCACCACAACAAGCAGTTCCAATTCTTTTCTAAGACGAAATCTTGCTCTGTCGCCCAGGCTGGAGCACAGTAGCGCGATCGCAGCTCATTGCAACCTTTGCCTCCCGGGTCAAGCAATTCTCCTGCCTCAGCCTCCCAAGTAGCTGGGATTACAGGCACCTGCCACCACATCCGGCTAGTTTTTGTATTTTTAGTAGAGACGGGTTTCACCATTTCAGCCAGGTTGGTCTCAAACTCCTGACCTCATGATCTACCCTCCTCGGCCTCCCAAAGTGCTGGGATTACAGGCGTGAGCCATCGCCCGGCCCAGTTCAAATTCTTCAAACACAGCTTGCCCTACCAGTGAGCCTGAGGTGTAGAAAGTGTTCCTTCTTCACGTTTAATTTCTGTAAATAGTCCCAGCTGAAATCCTGTAATGGCCTGGGCAGAGCACTCACTCTACCACAGACCTGGTCATCTGCAACATTCCCATTAAGTGTTTGCTGACGTTTCCTCTGGGGGAGAAAGGGCCCTACCCATGACCGCATCTGCTCACATCACAATTTAACAGGCTGATTAAGATGGTATTTAATAGATGGTACCTCCATTTGGTAGATTTCCTTGAATTCACCACACAGTTCCCTGGCTAATTGTGGCTACTTGTGCACCTGTGGGTTTCGCTCACAGGGTTTCTGCCACGTCTCCACACCCAGGACCATGTTTCCACGCACTCGGTGGGAACACACTTCTCATTCACGGTGCTTTGATCATCTCCTGGGAGTTTCTCAGGGACAGGCATGAAAACACCGCCTCCTTAAGTCATCCTCACCGGCGACCATTTCTCCACACTCAGCCTGAGAGCGAGTCAGACACAAATCCAACTCCCCAGCAAGGAGGAGCGCGCATTGGTCAGAAACTGCTCAGAGCGCTCAGCAAGGGGAGCCCTGGAAAACTGTTCATTCCACCAGGTTCAAGTTCCATCTCCTTTTTCTCCCACTTTTCTCTCCACGCTGACCAAGCAGAAGCGTCCGTTTTTACAGCCGCTCAGGTTCTGTGTTGGGTGCAAGCATCAGAAACAAAGGCCATGACTCCACCAAAAGCGGAGCTCCCAGAAGGATGTGGGAATGTGCCGGGGGCAGAGGCTTGGAGGGCCAGGTGCAGAAGGTAGGGGTTCCCCTGCAAAAGGACCTGGCAGAAGTTCCTGTCCCCCAACATGGGAAACTTTCCACTGAAGTAAATATGCTCAAAATGTTGGGTTTTTTTCCCTAGATTCAGCATCCTAGGAGAGCACTTCCAATCGGTCAACCTTCCATGTCTGACCCCCTAGCCCCTGCCTGGGAACCAGGGCAGGAAAAGGAAGAATATCTAGTGGAAAGAGCTGCTAGAAAATGCTTTGGTTTCTATTGTGAATGGGCAAGTTCTCCGAGCTCACAGCTGAATCAAACAACACACAACAGGACAATGGGAAACCAAGACGCTCTCAGGAATAGAGGATGCTGGGCAGGAAGGCCGACGACCCACCACGGGGGGTTGCAGATCGCATCCCCTATGCACAGCCCACTGGCACTGCGGTGTTGCAGATAGCATCCCTATGCACAGCCCACTGGCACTGTGGCGTTGCAGATAGCATCCCC
>NW_012102388.1:1661103-1705005 GCF_000951045.1 Mandrillus leucophaeus
TGTCTGCACCCCCACATATGAACTGAGTCTGTCGCAAAGCTGTCTGCACCCCCACATATGAACTGAGTCTGTCGCAAAGCTGTCTGCACCCCCACGTTTAGACAGCACCATTCCCACTAGCCAAGGTGTGGAATCAACCTAAGTGTGCATCGATGGATGAATGGATCAAGAAAATGTGTTCTCTACACAACGGAATGCTGTTCAGCCATTAAAAAAAAAAAAGAAAAAGAAATCTTGACACTGATGTTGGCAGGGCTCTTGATTAACCCTCCCTGGTGTTATGGTCAGAGGGACCCCGATCCACCCAGAGGAGAACTGAGCCACCCGGGGGACCTTCTCTGGTGAGGTCGGGGGTCAGGAAATGTTGGGCCTGGGTCACTTTCTTCTGTTGGATGGAAGCGGGGTGGTTCGTCAGGGTTTCCTGGAGAAACAGGACAGGATCCACACGCGCGAAGAGACTTACTTGGGGAGTTCCCTCATGTGATTACAGAGGCCAGTGAGTCCCATGACCTGCCGTCTGCAGAGCCAGGAGAGCTGACGGTGGGAATTCAGTCTGAGACTGCACGCTTGAGAACGGGAGGAGCTGACGGTATCGCTCCCAGCCCATGGCTGCGGGTCTGGGAACCGGGGGTAGGGCACTGGAGGGGGACTGGTCGAGGCCCGGAGTCCACAGGTCCGAGACCCAGGAGCTCCAGCGTCTGCGGGCAGGACAGACAGAAGTCCCAGCTCCAGCAGGGAGCAAATTCACCTCTCCCCTGCCTTTTTTTTCTGCTTGGGCCCTCGATGGATCAGAGGATGCCCTCACATTTGTGACGATTCCTTACTCAGTCCACTGATCCGAATGCTCACCTTCTCCAGAAACGGCCTCACAGGCACCCCAAAACATAGTGTGTGACCAGCTCTCTGGGCGCCCCTCAACCTAGTCAAATTGACACAAAGTCCACCATCACTGGGGAAAAATGGGAAGCCTGCTCCTCCCAGTCCCTCCCGTTCTGGGGGAAAATGGGGACTCTGCTCCTGCCAGTCCCTCCCGTTCTGGAGCCTCTGGCAGTTCAGCTTCCAGGGTCCTCCCTTCATCAAGTCTTGCTCCATTTCCAGGGCTTAGAGCTACACTTTGAAGGGATGGTCTACGCCATCTCCGTGGCCCCAAAAGTCAGATAATTTTTTTAAAACCTCTCCATGCTTGTATAACACTTAATAGATTTAATAAACACTTATCTCTTTGATAAATAAAAACAAAAGCGTAAAAACTAGGTAATGTGTCCTAGCAATGTACAAGAGACTAACAAACATTTTGTGACTCATAAAAGTAATTTTCCTGCTTTAAATTCACTGTCACCTCCCCCTAGTAACACCTGCAGTGTCTCAGAAACTCGCATCCATTGGAGGCCGCTGCTGCCCAGCGAGTCCCCGGCCACTCTGCCTTCGAGTTCCCTCGTTTCTGAAGCTCTAGCAGGAAAAGCTCCCAGGCGGCTTCACCCTGGGGAGTCTCATCCAACACCTCATTCCACAGGGGAGGCCTCAGAAAGGCTGGGAGAAAGGAGCCTCTAGCCACACCGCCCAAAGCAGGCAGAGCCTGAACTCAGCCTCAGGCCACTGACACAGGCTCCAGCCTCCAGGCATCGCTGCCGGCACCACAGGGATGCAGAGCCCCCAGGTCTCCTGGAACTGTACATCCCCCCCATCCCATGGGCTCTGTCCCCACTTCCCCCAGAGCCCACAGTGGGGAAGCACTCAGTGCCTGGCTCTCCAGGAGCCCAAGTCTCCTCCCTGATGATGACGTCCCTCCCACAAAGGATCTCTTTGAGCTGCAGCCTCCATCAGACAATACGTTGCGGAATATTTGGGGCCCTTTTGTCTTCCACTCCCACGGAAACCATAGCAGCCAGGGTCGCTTCATTTACTCGCATCGCTGCCCCCGATCCTCGGCTGGAAGACACTGGCTGCCGGCTACCGTAAGCAGCAGACGCCACCATGCTGGCAGCGAGGCATCTCCTGCGGAGAGGATTTACCTCTGTAGCCTGGGCTAGGACCTTCAGGAGGCCTGCACAGCCTCGATTTAGGAAGCCCTTTGCCTTTAAATACACTGACTGCTTTCTCCTTCAACAGCTCGCGTCCGGCCCCAGCACACATGTGCTGTGGAGTCTTGGATTCTGGTCTGCAAGGCTCTCAGTTGTACACCTGACAAGCAGCTCAGGCCCAGCAAGCAGGACACAGAACCCATGTCCACTCCTGCCTGTTACACAATGGCTGGGGTTGAAAAAGTTCTCTGTCATGCAGGGCACCTGCAAGAGAGGACCCCAGGCCTAAGAAGTTGCTTTGCAAGTAGAAAGTTGGGGAAAACCAGCTGGCTGCGGGATTAATGCCTGAAACAGGCGCGATGCGTCCTCTGAGAAGCCTGTCCTGGATAGTTAAGAAGTCATGAGTCCCTGCCCTGAGGAGCCCATAGGGCCTGCAGGGATCTGGGCAGCAGACCCCAGTCCTCCAGAGACAGCGTGCCAGGGCACGTGTTCGGACATCACACGGCGCAGCTCAGAGTTACGCAAGGTCACCTCTCTGGGACAGAGAGGTGGCCTCCAAGGACAGCAGGTGCTTGGACTGACCTGTGTCTGGCCCAGACTGGAGAAGAGGCCGCCACCTGTTCCCTCCATCAGCCTCACCTTCCATGGTTGAAAACAGGCCTTCAGAGGGCCTAGTACCGCCCCGGGTGTTTCAGTTGGCCAGGGGATCTGGCTTTTGGCTTTTTCGTAAAGCATCACGTTCTCTCTCATGTATGAATATTTACTTGGCTTGGACAAGCCCTCGGGCCAGGAGTTGAAAGGTCACAGTGCATGAGCTGCTCTGCTGTGTGCAAAGCCCAATCCAGACAAAGTTTGGCCTGGCTGCTGGATTAATGAAAAGCCACCCTGGGTTTGGGGGTCCCCAGCCCACCCCCTGGGACCACCCAGTCTGGGGTATTCTGAACAGCAACCCAAGCTAAGAGAGCACATTATGGAAAAATGGTGTTTTTTAAAATAAGTTTTAAAACACCATCTTGACAGGATGGTGAAGACCATGATGGGAAGACATCAGAGGAAACAGTGTAAATGCAAAACCGGGAGAAACCGGGAGGAGCTTGTCAAACACAGCTCTATGACTTAAACAACTGGCTTCCCTGGTAACCAAACCGTGCTGACATCACAGCAGGCTCCCCTGGACGCAGACCCTGGCACCTTATTCTGGGCTTAGACCCCATCAGGGTGAAGCAAGGTACATAGCCTGCAGGGCTGAGCTGGGATCTGTCACTTGTAATATAGGAGTCCGGATGGGTGAAACAGCTTCTCCTTTCCCTCCACCCTCCCCCAAGTCCAGAACCTCCCGGGTAACCCCTGATGATTACACAGCCTCCACCTAGTCTCCAGTGCCCCGTAGTCGCCACCTGCACCAGGTTACTTAGACCCTGGGTTACCACTCACCAGCTGTTTCTCCCTGGCCTTCCCTTGGTACACATTCCCCAGCTCCCCGGCTGGCAAGGATGACTAGGTGACATTTTTGACCTCACGAATGTCCTTTGGAAAGTCGCATCTGTCAGAATCCAGGGCAAAACGAAGGCCATGCCTGGTGAGTAAGGAGGGGATGGGACGAAGGGAGAGTTGACAGCAGTGCTGGCGGGTTGCAGAGGCCAGCAAGGCGGAGGACACTGTAACTGTGGGATCTGCAACCGCCCCACTGGAGGGCCAGTGGGCAACCCATAGACACCCCTGCCACAATCTCCAGGCTCCTGCTGCGACCTCATCGGCCAAGCCACCTGGAAGCCATGGAGCAAGAGAACCTGAGTGAGGAAGTCCAGTGCGCCCAGCCCCCCACCCCACGGGCAGAGGACAGCACAGAAGCAGGTAGAGGGTGGATCTGGGAGGCAAGCAGGGAACACCTAGCACAGACTTCTCCCTTTCTTAAGATTCAGTCTCGGCCTGGCACAGTGGCTCATGCCTGTTATCCTAGCACTTTGGGAGGCTGAGGCGGGTGGATTACAAGGTCAGGAGATCGAGACCATCCTGGCCAACGTGGTGAAACCCCATCTCTACTAAAAATGCAAACATTAGCTGAGTGTGGTGGCGGGTGCCTGTGATCCCAGCTACTTGGGAGGCTGAGGCAGGAGAATCACTTGAACCTGGGAGGCGGAGGCTGCAGCGAGCCAAGATCGCACCACTGCACTCCAGCCTGGGCGACAGAGCGAGACTCTGTAAAAAAAAAAAAAAACAAAAACAAAAAAACAAAACACAACTCAGTCTCATTAAAAGACAACCCTCATCGGCCTTTTCCATTCTTCCTGCCTGGGATGCAGGCACGATGCCAGAAGGTGCAACAGCCACCACAGGACCCCAATGACAGCAGAGAGGGAGGGAGGCAGGGTCCTTTCAGACCTCATGCCACCCTGCAATGGTGGCCTGACTTTCTGCATGAGAAAAGTGAGGCCGGTCTCTGCAGGGCAGTGTTAGCAGGTTCTATCGTTACTTGCAGCTGAACGCCGTCCTACCTGATGCAACAGGCTGGCCTACACGTTATGTTTTACAGCACTTCGGACTTGGTAACACAGTTGCACGTATACTATGTGATTGGAAGCAGAAGAAATCAATGCCATTGCTCCCATTCCTTAAAGAGCACAATAAAGAAACAGAAGTTACTTACAGTCAAGGACTAACGCGAGTTGGGGCAGCACCCCCAGGAATCAGCAAAAACCAAGTGATTAATTACCAACATGGTACCCAACCTCCCTTATCCTCAGAAGAAGTTCGGTGAGCAATGTAAACAAACCGACAACATTCCGTATGCTCTCACAACACAACACTTCTCACACGTTAGCTATGGAAAAACTGAGGCACCGTATCAGCGAGCACTGGGGTGTGAGGAAAAAGGAACAGGCCGCCCCATACAGAACCAGTGGGAATGTTGATTCTTGGAGTCTTTCTGAGAAGCAATCTCTCAGAGGTGTAATTAAAAAGCATAGACACAGATTCGGACCCAGAGATTCCCAGAAATAGATTCCATAGAATAAAAAACACAAGAACTTGTGCATGAAGATCTTTAGCATAGCGCTGACGAGGCAAAGGAAAACGGGGAAATCTTGCCGGTCTGCATAGGGACAACTTCTCATGGTGGTCAAATAAAATTATGGTGTATCCGTGCCACAGATTACAATGAAGCAATGCAAAATCACAAGTTAGAATTCTATGTGTTGACATGAAAAACGTTCATGACGCACTTTTGAGTAAAACAAGTTATTGAATACCTGTACACAAAAATATATATGTACATAAGATACATATATAAAAATATGTATGTATATATGATACATATATTTTATATGTACTTTGTAAAACATTTTATAAAATATTTACATACATATTTTTGATAATTTGTGTGTCCAGTCCTCTTCAAATGTGTAGGTATGAAATGGGACAGCTTGGACAGCTCCCTGTTTGGCAGGAAATGTGCAGATGCTGAGTGTGTATTTATGTATGTGCATAAATACACGTGTATATGTGTATATATGTGTATTATGTATATATACATATGTATGTGTATTATGTATATATAATTATATAGACATAATTATGCATATATGTATAATTATGCATATATTATACTGTGTATATTATATATAATATAATGTATATATTATAATAGCACAATATATAATATACATTATATATTACATACATATATGTATATATGTACATATAATTACATACAATGTGTATATATGATATACATACCTATATACAAACATATATAGATTTTTTTTTTTTTTTTGAGATAGAGTCTCACTCTGTCGCCCAGGCTGGAGTGCAGCGGCACGATCTTGGCTCACTGCAACCTCCACCTCCCGGGTTCAAGCAATTCTCCCATCTCAGCCTCCGGAGTAGCTGAGATTACAGGCGCCTGCCACCACACCTGGCTAATTTTTGTGTTTTTAGTAGAGATGGGTTTTCACCATGTTGGCCAGGCTGGTTTCGAACTCCTGGCCTCAAGTGATCCGCCTGCCGCAGCCTCCCCAAAGTGCTGGGATTACAGGTGTGAGCCACTGGGCCTAGTCTATATTCTCATTTTAATAAACCAACAACCCCCGCAAGGCCTAGCTGTGGGGATACAGGTGTTTGTCTTTGATTATAGACAGGGAGAAAGGGGTGGAGGGACATGCATTGCTTACCTGGGCTATGGAATGTGATACTGTACAAGAATTAGGAGAGGAGAATTAAGAAAACCAATGCCCACTAAGTTTAAACAGCACCATTTTTCATCAACAGTGACAGGTATTTTCCTGTGGTGGTGGGCACAGGTTTCTAACCTCTGCCATCATGCTTGGAAGCCCCCCCAAGCACACCCAGACAAGCTATGTGGAGAGGTCCCTGTACGCCCCTTAGGTGCCTCCCTGACCCTCCTGCTCCGGGAGGGGACGTGATCTGGACAACAGCGTTTGCTTTCTCACCTCTGGCAGGCACCAGTCTCCCTGCCTGGCAGGAGAGTGACGCAGTTGGATGCACACACCCCCCAGCCTTTTGCATTCTTAAACCTGCATGCTGGGCTCTGTGTCCAAGAGCAAGGATGTCTCATCTTACAGATCACAACGTTCCGCCTGCACGTTTCCCATCAGACAAATGGGGAGGTGTTCACGGTGTCCCCTTTCATCCCCAGACATCTGAAGAAGACGACTAGACACATGCCACGTTCTGTCTCTGGTTTCCCGCTCTCCTCTCCTTTCTCACCCCATCTGTTCTCCCCCACTGTCTCTTTCTCTTCCTCCCCTGTCTTGCTCCCTTCTCTTCTCTCCTTATTTCTGCCTCCCCTATTTCTCTCTCCTCCTCTCAGCTTCTCTGACTGTTGCCATTTTCAGCTGGGCTCCTGGCTCGGGTCAGTGCAGAATCACCTGAGCCACTACCACAGTTGCGAATCCCTTCTTGAGGGCTTGCCGATTTCTCCTCAAACCTTCTACAAGGCAGGATTATATTTAAACCCATTTAAGACCTAAGGAAGCTGAGGCATAGAAAAAGCCACCCAACCCATCAGCCATGTCTACTGAGTGCCCATATGTGCAGGACACCATCCTAGGATGTCTACTGAGTGCCCATATGTACAGGACACCATCCTAGGAGACAACGAACGAGATAGAGGTTAAGGCACCTTCCCAGCTCATCAAGGCAGAGCCCAGGGCTGGCAGGAAGACGTGAATGTCCCGAGATGGGGTCAGTACAGTGTTCTGGAGTCTCTCCCAGTGACAGAAGAGCTCCTTCTACATCTCCATATGGCAGCCAGGAAAGAGCTTGGCCAGGCACAAGCAGGACCATAGGAAGAAGTCAGAGGGTGACTTTGGTTTCCAGCACAGAGGTCTGGAGAGCTCTGCCAGAGGCCTGAGCAGAAAGGAAAGATTTTCAGGGACTGCTTGTGTGGGCTGTGGATCCCCACAACATGGCCTTGGCGTCCACGGCTGACCTGAAGTTGGGGTGCAGGGGCCCCCTTCCTCTGCAGAGCCCCCCATGTTCCACTGATGAGAGGTTCCACCCCATCTCTCATTTTTCCAGGACCCCCAGCCTTATACCTCATGTTCTGAGAGCTTCCTGTGGGCCAGGCCTGGTGCTGAGACCCTACCAGTCTCTTCTGTGTTTCACTGTCACCAACAACCCCCCCACCCCACCCCCGGGCCCGAATTAGTGCTGCCACCTCCATCCAGCACACAAGGACGCAAAGGCTTAAACTAGAGCCCAGGCCGACACCCTGCAGCTGGGAGCTGCTGGACCAGGCTTGGGACCCTGGTCTGTCCTCATGCACATGGTGTCATCCCTGCCCTCTTGGCTCTCACTGACATTTCCTTTCCCTCCTCGCTGGAAGGAGTGAGTCACCATCTCCCTTCACCAGACTCCTTTTTTCCTAGCACACATTGCCCTGGGGCACCAACAGAGTTCAATCAATGCTCTGGCCCCACGGGCCTAGGCCAGCTCCAGCTCCAGGCAGAAATGACAAGTAGGTGTCGCCTGACACTGGCTTTAGTTACTGCTAGAGGCTGCTTAGCGGGAGGTATTGAGAAGGGCTTGGAGGAGGCCTTTCCTTTAGCAAAGGTGGGCTGCTTCTTGTTTCAGCTGAAGCTTCAGAAAGTAACAGAAAGGGCCTTGGACTGAGTGTCTGACCTGACGCTAAGCAGCCCAGCACTTCGGTCCTCAAAGGTCCGCAGATGCACCCCAATTCTGAACTCACAGAACGCACATAAATTAGATTATTTTGGTAGAACAGGAATCGCTCAGTTGTCTGGGCTACTTGGAGATGTTGTCCAATCATTGGAAAACGTTGCATCAGTTGATTTTCAGATTTCCAGGTCTCTTTATTCTTAGAAAAATCTAACTTGGCTGGGTATGGTGGCTCATGCCTGTAATCCCAGCACCTTGGGAGGCTGAGGTGGGAGGATCACTTGAGCCCAGGAGTTTGAGACCAGCCTGGGCAACATAGCAAAACCTCATCTTTACACACACACACACACACACAATTTTTTTTAATGTAAAAAAGGGGAAAAAGAAAGAAAGTCTAACTCTCATAAGAGTCACAGATCCCCAAAGCAATTTTGCAAATGAAGAGTTAATGATGTTCTCCAGTCCCCTAGATAGCAGTTTGCTTGCCCGTAACTGTGCGTCAATGCCAGGCCTAATATGAATGTATTATCTAAATAATCATTCATACTGCATGTGATCAGCACTCAATGCCTTCCTCTCATCACATTCACTCCTGGTTTGATCAAGTCAACACAAAAAGCTCTTCCCAGAGAACATCAGATTAGAAGGTTAAACGTGTTAATTATCCTTTTTTAAAGACAATGTACAGCACTGGATATCTCGTAGGATCTTCATCTCGTTCCACGGCCTGGTCCAAGGAGCCCCACGGCGGGATCCTCCTGGCCCCCTCCTCTTGGTAAAGACAAAAAGATCAGGTTCCCTTCAGTCTGAGGTTTCTTGCCCTCCCTGAAACGTCCCAGTGTTCAGCAGGTGGGGAGGGATGAGGTTCACCACATCCAGGGGCTAGTGTGGCCACCTCTTTGCCTAGTGCTGTGGGTGCCCAGGAGCTCTGCGGCTCTTCCTGCTCACAGCCACACCTGAGCGAGCATCCTGATGGCAGGTGGGAGGCTCCTCAGGAAGTGATTCAGGCAAAACATCTTCCTTAAAAGTGCCTAGACCAAAACATCTTTATAGCTTTGTAATGTAAATGATCTTAAAGTCAAAATTTCAACAACATAAAGCAATGTAAATGGGAGACTGTGCATGAAAAGGATGGAAAAGAGATTTTAGCTGCACCCAGTTAGAAAGAAAAGAGGAAAGAATGGATGGAGGGAGGAAAGGAGGATGAATATTTGGACCTCTATCCAGACTTTCATCACAAATGGGTCTTCATCTAAAAGCCAAAAGTCAGTTAACAGCTTTATTGCTGATGGACTTTCTATGTTAAACACACACATACCCCTTACTTTGCAGCAAGCAACCTTCAAATTATGGCACCAAATAGGCAAAATTGAAGAAGTATGTTTTCCCATTATATTAGCATTCATTAATCCACTTCTTCCTTCAATTATCCAATTATTTATTCAACAAACTTCTGCGCTATTTTCAGAGCAGCTTTCCAGGTACTGGGAATACTAAGCGAGCAAAGGTGAAATCCCTTCCTCAATGAAGTCCACATTACAGCAGGTCATACAGACCACAAACGCACACGATTCCAGGCAGTGGAGGGGGCTATGCAACACCGTCACTGCTTTACAAAACAGACCTCTGGGGCTCAGTCAGAGCTTTCATTCCCTCACCTCTTCCAGGACTGAAATCATTATGCTCTTTACTGATCATGTTATTATTGATTTTTTTACTCCTTGGGAAACTGGCCCTTCAAATTCAAAGATATCTAACACTTTGCAGTGTCCAGAGTGGAGATGATGCATGCGAGTTACCCATGCTAAATCAGGTAGCGATTTTGGAAAGCCCTCGTTCTGTAGTAAGGGGTCTGGGAGATGTTCACACAAAACAGGAAACGCACACGCATGTGTTAGTCTTTCCACGGCGACTGATCAATGTGGATCTCTAATCTAGCCACAGCGTGTTGTCAAGGGGACCGCACAGACACCATGGCCCCAGGTTAAAGAGGAAGCTCTAGCTGTGCTCACGGTCCCTTATCAACCTTCTCTCCTAATCCGAAGCCCTATCGTTTGCACCAGGGAGCCGGCTGCTCTCTGCGGATGTCTATCAGCGGCAAATGCTTCCGTTGCCTGGTTACTCTTGGAGACTGCACAGGCCCGGGGTGGACAGCCTGTCAAAGCACCTAAAGGGTCAGTAACTGAATTGTATCAGCAAAGAGGTGGCCCTGCAGACACATGCTGTCCTTGGTGCTCTGCACCGGGAAGACAGAGGGCCCACATGGAGCAGGTGTGCGGCGCTGCACTGAAATCTGCCCACGAATACGTGGTGTGCAGACTTGACTTTATGTAGAGAAAGAGGCTCCCAGAAACCCCTGCAGCAACGGGTCGGAAAGGGCCTCTGAGGCAGTGGCTCACTCTTCTGGCCAGAGCTTCCTGCTGAGGACAATCACGGTGCCTCATCCTCTCCAGCCAAGGGATGCGCCCAAGACTCAAGTGCTGCCAATTAAACAATCAGTCCCTTGAATTTAAATCGTGAGCAGAGGGACCAAGGACAAAAAAGAACCAGCGGCCAGAGCTTGTCCCCCCGTCCCCCTGTCCCCCTGTCCTCCCATCCCTCCATCCCCCCAACCCTGGGTGGGGCATCCTGCAGCTCTCCTCCTCCCTGAGGCCTGCTCCCGAACCCTGATGCTTCGCTGGCCCTCTCCATTGGTCCTTCTAGCAAATCCCCTTCCCTTTTAGGTGGCCAGCACCAGTTCTGCTGCTTGCAACCAGAGACCTCACGTTAGTTTCCTCCAGCCACCGTGACAAAGTATGACAAGACAGGAGGCTTGAAGAACAGGCACGCACAGCCCCATAGTCCCAGGGGCCAGACGCCCGAGCTCGGGGTGTCGGCAGGGCTGGTTCCTCAGGCTGGCCGGCAGGCTCTGCCCATGCCTCTCCCCGGCTTCTGTGGTGGCTGGCATTCTTGGTATTCCGTGGCTCCTAGAAGCATCACCCCCATCCCTGCCAGTGTTCTCTGCATCCAAATCCCTGTCTGGAAGGACACCAGTCACAGTAGATTAAGACCTAATCTAATGACCTCGTTTTAAGCTGGTCACCTCTATAAAGACCTCGTCTCCAAGTAAGATCACAGTTTCAGGGTCTGGGCCTCCAACATTCTTTTTGCAGGGAACACCATTCACCCAGTAACAGACCTACCTCTGTGCCCCGCAGTCAGCCACCCCACCCGGCAGTGGGGAGCACCTGGGAACCTGCGGACCTAGACTCCAGGCCTGGGGCACCTGTGTGGCTTGAGCCCTGTGAGCGCTGTGAACGGTACTCGGCATGGTTATGTTAGCCGTGGGCAGGCGAGCAACCTGCCTTGAGATCTGGCTGAATGGGGAGGCCTGAAAACATGCACACACCTCTGTAAGGAGACAAAGTCACCCCTTAGTGAGGGTGGGTTCATTGTTTTACCAGCCCCCGGGAGCTGGTCATTCCCATTTGGAAAGTGACCTTAGGTGAGTTGGAAACTCTTGAGTTCAGTCGCCAGCCTCTGGAGATGGGTCTTCCGAAAGGTGAGGGTTAGAGTGATGGACTCCAGGTGGATCCTCCCCATGAGAGAAAAGCAGGGGCCCACACCACGGTCGTACACCGCCCTGCTGGCTTTTTGGGCCTAACTGTAGATATGATAATACAATGTGGGAACAGCACCAGGCCTGTGAACTCCAAGTGCATGACTAAGGAACTGATTAAAGACTGACACCAACACAGAGGAAAAGGATGGAGATTCCCAAAAACATCGGCGGAGTTCCTGGATGCAGCCACTCCTGAAGCTAGAATCTCCTCTCTTCAATTTCACCAGTCAAGAACTCCCGTTTCTGCTGAGGCTACTTTGAGCTGGTTCCCCGTCATGTAAAATCTGAAGACCACGACACACATAATAGAATACCACGGGGCATAGCCAGCCCCAAGGCCTCTCTGAGCACACGGCTATATCAGCAGCCTCATTTATCTGTCCTGCAGAACAAAAGGAGCAAGTAAACGACATCCCAGGGCCCGAGTTCACCAAGAGGCAGGAGTGAAATGGATGATACCGAGACCTGGGTACCATAGCTAGAAGTGTGACTATTTCCTTGCCATTTCCAAAGCTCTTGCCAGACACATTTGTACTCTCCCCTTTTACTGCCCTTGCAGGTAAACCTGGAGACATCGCTGAACCCAGCCCAGTACTGAGGCCAGCAGGCCAGCATCACACACACTTTCCGACAGGCCCAGGACAGCACTAATCACTCGTTTGACTGTAACTGGCACTGAGACTTCAATATAAACAGAGCTCATTCCATGTTGACTTGTCTACTTTAAAAAATAATAGAACAAAATGAAACCAACTAAATGGAATTTAAAATACATAATTGCTTTAGTCATGAAGAGTAATGACATTAAGAGCCATTTTAACTAGACATTTCCGCACAAATAACATTAGGCCGAGACAGTTAGTCTTGGGGTCCTGACCAAAAATGAGCCCTGAGAACTTGCAGGCCTGTTTGTTTCAGGTTGGGTCCTGGGTAACAGGCACGGCCTGTGGCTGGAGCAGCCGTGAAGCACCCACAAGGCTGCATCGGAGGTTCCAGGGAACTGAGATTCCCCAGACATCACCAGCTTTGCCATCTCTGTGCCAACTACTGAGTGACCCTCTTTCTTTAAATAAGCTTGTGTTTTACATACGTAATTATATTGAAAAAGGAAACTATATATGACAAACACAAAACTGTTGGTTAATTCACTAGTTATTTTATATATAAATTCACTAGTTATTCGCTAATTGTACATATCATTCACTAGTATTTTGTATATATTAATATATATTTGATCATAGAGACGGAGTCTTACTTTGTTGCCCAGGCTGGCCCCAAACTCCTGAACTCCAGTGGTCCTCCCACCTCTGCCTCCCACAGGGCTGGGATTACAGAAATGAGCCAGTGCACCTGGCCTACTAGTTATATTTTTCCTAATAATTTTATTTTTTCCAATAAATACATGACCATAGCTAGCTAGGGTTTGTGGATTGTTTTTGTCTATTTTATTGCCTGTACAACACTCTTGGAAATATTGGGCTAGTTGGCAGACTCAGGCAATGCCTCCACTCGGCTGATAGTCACAAAATTCTCCACAAAAGGCACAGGAGACCAAATTTCTCTCTCTCTGACCCTGCTTAACGTTTACACGTAATCTCTGTTCCCAGAGCTCATGGCATCAAGTAAACAGTTCTTGCCTATCAAGCCCTGCAGGTAGGAATAACACGACTTATCTAACAGGGAAAATGAAAGAACAGATGGCGTGGACGAAGGTCCGGGGACACTGGTGGGGCCATTTCCTTCTAGTATCAGTGGTTTCTTGTCTCAACAAATATTTGCCAAGCATCTGTAGTGCACAAAGTCAGGTTACTGGACTAGATACACACATGCACAAATATATACAAAACTAAAGTCAACTGAATACTATTAAAGACTGAGGTAATTCCATGCTGCATTATTGAATGTAAAAAGCATATTATGATGAACACATGGCACATATTCCCCTTTAGCTTTTTCTACATGTTTCAACACTTATACAAATAGAAGCACTTTTATTTTACTTTAAGTCCTTGGATACATGTGCAGAACGTGCAGGTTTGTTACACAGGTATACATGTGCCATGGTGGTTTGCAGCACCTGTGCAGGTTTGTTACACAGGTATACATGTGCCATGGTGGTTTGCAGCACCTATCAGCCTGTCATCTAGGCTTTAAGCCCCACATGCATTAGGTATTTGCCCTAATGCTCTCCCTCCCCTTACCCCCACCCCCTGAAGTAGAAGCACATTTGCACAGATTCTAGAGTAATGTACACAGGTGGCATGGACAAATGTGTTCCCTGCAGTAGTGCTGATATTAGGCATGGTTAGGGGACAGTTAGTTCACTGTTGTCATCTGTGTGTGCATCTACGTAGTGCACAATTGTTCATCAACAGCAGTAAGTGCCTTCAGCAGGCATCAGCCGCCTCCCATAACCTCTGAGCACTCAACTCCTTGCACACCAACCTGGTTACCACCAACACCTGCATTTCTGTGCCTGGGGGCTCAGTCTAGCTGAGACCCAAGCCTGGCCTACATGCAGGGCAAGCAAGACATGCTGGAGCCTCTATGCACCTGCAAGGCTGCCTCAGCCAAGTGAAGAGTACTGGTAGATCAATACCCCAGCTCCCTCATCCCTCAAGCAGATAATCCCACAGCGTACATTGCAAAATCTCCCAGAGGTTCCACAGCAGGACTGAGCCCCCATCACCCACAGTGGCAACTGGCTGGATAACACACACCTATTACCGACTTCCTGCCCTTCCCTGTCTCACTTCCATACTCCCCTCCCAAAATTTCACCGCCCCGTGAGTCACTTTTACTGGAATCCTTACCCTGGGCTTGCTCTGAGAGAGCCCAGGCTGAGACACTCAGGATAGCTACACTGCTGGGTGATACACAGCGATTTACAAGGCTGAGGTTGGGTGCCAATGTACTCATAGGAAATAACAGGCAAAGGTCTCTAAGAAATGTTCTGGAAATGGAAAATACGAATCTGCAGAAAAATATAGTTTTGTTTAAAGCACATACAAAATTCTAGGATAGAGTTTCACGTATGTTTGGAAGGACCAAATTGATGACAGTGGTTAGCTTGGTAGAAGAGTCAAGATACATGAGATTTTACAAATTAAATATATAAATTTAGTACGGAAGTAATGAAAAAAGTTGCAGGGCAGATTATGTGTGTACTTGGACATGCACACATAGAATTGTGTATCCACGTCCACTTTTATCGATGCACCTGCCTCTGTTTTACATCAAGACATTGCGTGTGTGTGTGTATGTTTGTGGATGCATGGGAAAAGGTCTGAATTCTGAAAAGAAATACCAAACTCTTAATAATGATCGCCAATGGGAATTAGGAACGGGAACTATTTATCGGGGGACTTTAATGTTTTACTTTATACATCTCTGTGAGATGTGACTTTTTCGGTGAGCATCTGCTACCCTTCAAATCTAACAAGGTAAAATAATTTTGTTTTTTACTTTACTGTACTGATTTAATTCACTTTAACTAGGATTATATTTGGGTTTCTTTGAGACAGAGTCTTGGCTCTGTTGCCCAGAATTGAGTGCAGTGGTGCTATCTCAGCTCACTGCAACCTCTGCCTCCTGAGTTCAAGCAATTCTCCTGCCTCAGCCTCCCGAGTAGTTGGGATTACAGGTGCACGACTCCATGCCCAGCTAATTTTTGTGTTTTTAGTAGAGCCGGGATTTCACCATGTTGGCCAGGCTGGTCTCAAGCTCCTGACCTCGTGATTCGCCCATCTTAGCCTCCCAAAGTCCTGAGATTACAGATGTGAGCCACCACGCCAGTTGATGTATCTGGGTTTCTTAAATTGATACATAATAGGTGGATATATTATTGAGGTACATGTGATATTTTGATACACCCATATAATGTGTGAAAGTCAAATCAGGGTAATTAGGATATCTATTACATTAAACATTAATCTTTTTATGCTAGGCATGTTCAAATTATTCTCTTGCAGCGATTTTGAAATGAGCATAACTTTAAAGCTGCTCACACATACTCAGCTCCTGTGAAAGTTGTTAACTTTTCCAACTTGGATCTGTGAATACACATCTTAATATGTTTTATTGACATAGAGGGGCGTTGAGACCTGTCTGGATGGAGGGAAACGACGGAGCTGTTGAGAATGGTCATTGTGGATTTAGACAGGAAATGCTGCCTTTGGAGAGACTAAAATGTAGCAGCCACTGAGGTGTCCTTCAGGCAGCTCTAACTTCCTCCAGACTGGAGCTACTCTCAGAGAGCCTCCTCTTCCAAGTCAAACATGCAGCCCATCTCAGACTCACGAACTAGACCCACTCTTTCACAGTCATGAGGACCTATTTTCTAATCGCCCTCCCTTCACGGGGAAATAATTCAAACATTCCATTCCCTTCTAGAGTGAGAACAAGAGCTAAATTTAAATGCAATAGCTTAATGATGCATCTGCAATTCCAAGCAGCCAACAATCTATCAAAAAAAGACCAGCTCATTCCAAATATAGGAAAGACTCATACACACATACATCACTCCACTCTAGCTTCCAGCCCCAGAATGACCAAAATTTAAAAATATCAAAAAAGTAATAAGCCCTCAAAATAATCTGCTTGTGACCCCTCAGAGAACAGATTGGCTTCTGCATCCCATAGGCCAAGAGTCATAAATGCACTGGAAAAAAATTACAAATAATAACCCACAGCACTCAGTTGAAACACACTCTTTGAAAGTGTTCATGATACAATTTGTCTTTTTAGGGCATACAGATAAAGATATTGTCATAAATTATATTCATTGAAGAAACTGATACCATTATGTTAATAATGAAAACAAAAGGGCTTTGAAATATTTTTCAGGAATCTGACCCACCTCCAATGAGGCTGCCTTTACTATTAAGTGATAATTAGTGGTTCTATTGTAATGAGAAACAAATGATTGCCGAGTGTATATCCTGCATTGGAAACAGTTAAGTTTCACATCAGACCTTCTCTGCCTTCTTCTATGGAAAATGAATGCATAAAATAGGAATCAGAGGACTGGGTGTGGATTTAGATCTACTGAACACATACTGGCCAGATCCATTACCACCATTATCACGATGACTACAGCCAGCATCACCATCAGCTCCTCTGTTGCCACGACTACCGCTGGCATCATCACCATCTCCTCTGTTGCCATGACTACCACCACCAAAATCATCACCATCTCTTCCATCTCCATGACTACCACCAGCATCACCATCATGTCCTCCATCACCATGACTACTGACATCACCACCATCTCCTCCATCACCACAACTACCGCCGGCATCACCACCATCTCCTCCATCACCACAACTACCACCGGCATCACCACCATCTCCTCCATCACCACAACTACCACCGGCATCACCACCATCTCCTCCATCACCACAACTACCACCGGCATCACCACCATCTCCTCCATCGCCACAACTATCACCAGCATCGACACCATCTCCTCCATCACCACAACTACCACCAGCATGGACACCATCTCCTCCATCACCACAACTACCACCAAAATCATCACCATCCTCCCTCACCATGACTGCCAAAATCATCACCATCTCCTCCATCACAACTACCACATCATCACATCTCCTCCATCACCATGACTACCGCCAGCATCACCACCATCTTCTCCATCACCATGACTACCACCAAAATCACCATCTCCTCCACCACAACTACCGCATCATCACATCTCCTGTCACCACGACTACCACCAGCATCACCACCATCTTCTCCATCACCATGACTACCACCAAAATCATCACCATCTCCTCCGTCACGACTACCGCCAGCATCACCACCATCTGCTCCATCACTACAACTACCCATCTCCTCCATCACGACTACCACCAGCATCACCACCATCTATCTCCTCCATCACCATGACTACCACCAAAATCATCACCATCTCCTCCACCACCACAACACCAGCATCACCATCTCCTCGATCACCACATCTAGCACCAGCATCATCACCATCTCCTCCATCACCACAACTACTGCCAACATCATCACCATCTCCTCCACCACCACCAAGCTTACTGGAATCTGAGACTCAGACTCATCTGCCAAGCCCAAGCAGGGGCACCAAAGGTCCAGCTGGTTCACCTTCTGCTGCACGATCAAATGCAGGTGGAACAGTCAGTGCCACCAGTGCCGAGCCGGCCATGTCAGAGTTGAAAATCTTTGATAACAGCAGCTGTTATTCTTACTACCCAAGATTGTCTCATGATTACACGGGGTGAACTATTGCCCTGAGTTCAGATCACACCTCTGCACAGGAGATCTCAAACCAAACATTTCACAAGGAATGAAGAAACCAGCCTAGAGTTCTCTCTTGAACACTGAAACGGACCGTCGAACTGTGGATTTTCCCCTGTATTTAGGTGTCAGTCAGGTAACTCAAACTCAAAACCGGGCTTCAGCGCAAACCTGGATATGAATCTCCCCACACTTCTACTGCTCTCTCAGTCTTTTTCATCTTAGGAAATGGTCTTCCCCTTCCGCCATGTGCCCCAGACCAAAAATATGAAGGCCATTCTTGTCACCCCCTTACACTCCCTCTCAGCCCAGTCTATCACAATGGCTAGCAGGTCCTGCTGCCCAGATACATCCAGGACCTCTCCAATGACCCTCACGTCCACTACCATCCTGGTGCAGGCCTGTAGGCCACCCTTGCCAGTCATGTGGACTACATGGTCGCTGCCTAATCCTCTTTGCTCCATGCTTACCTCCACCTCCGTTCAGAACTGGGAGTGATCTTATTAAAATAAAAATTGGATCACGTCACTCTCCACCTAAAATCAATCACTACTCTCTGGCCATTGTTCTTCAGATTTAGAATCAATACCCTAGCACAGCCAGCCCTAAGGTCCTGAATGAACTGCCCTGTCTACCTGTCCCATCTGTGCTCCAGACACCCAGATTTTCAGGCATCAAGTTCTTTCTTGCCTCAGGGCCTTTGCACAGCTGTTCCCCATGATGTTCCTCTCTCTGTGAGGGTAAGGACCACATCTGCTCTGTTTACCACTCCTTCCTCTTAACTAGGGGACATACACTTGGCACCCGATAAATAGGTCTCGAATAAATCAGCAAACTGTGAAAGAACAGACACAGCTCCTAACCGACAGAGAGGAATACTGCTTCTGAGAAAAGAAAGGACGACTTACCACAAAGTTTCTCTGCTGAGTTCCTGGTCTCAGGACAGGAAGTGGGAAATTTCCCCAGGGGTCTCCCAAAGCTTGGGTCTGGTCGAATGTGGCCTCAGCACCTGCAGGCTTCAGGTGTGGCGGGTCATTTCCAAGCTGCAGGAAGAAGCAGACACAGTCTTCTGTCACCAAAGAATGACTCGCAAGTTTGTCTGTCTGCCTCCCTCACCTTCCTTGATGCCTAAGAGCCACGGAGAGGCAGGAATTCTGCTGCCATTTTCCAGTTCAGAACGCTGAGGGCTGAGTGAAGGACAGATTTGAAACTGAACTCATGGTCCTCACAGCCTGAGATTTTTCTTTCCCTGCAACCAAATTTCCTGGTATAGAACAATGCAACGATACAACACAGCCATTGACGTGAAGCTTTCATGACTCCTTGAGTAGACCATCATGTTCCTGAATTTGCCACGAGAAATGCACTTAGGGCTAATTATCCAGGTTAGACAGATGATAGCAAGGGACAGAATTGAGGGAACAGGTCAGTATCTGGGCATGCACTGAACATATCCTTAATTATCAAGACGAGACTGATGTCCAGCCAATGACAGAAAGAGTTATTATAGGTCAAATTAATTAATAAAAATCAATATAAAAACCAACAAGCATGCTACACAGAGTAAACTCTTAAGGAATTCGCATCTTGGCCATCAAATATTCAAAACCAAAAACTCCTCTATATCAGTAGACCTTCATGTTGACATACACAATCAAAATATCAGAAATTTCTTTACTTCTATTTTGTTAAAAAGAGTCATTGACCTGCTCAGAATCACAGAATAAGATGATAAATTGAATTAACTTAGGTTTTATTAAAAGGCTTGCTAGTATCCTGTGTCCATATGAACCAGCAGGAGTGAAAGGAAGGATAAAAAGCAAGTGAGGCTTTATCCTAGAACTTGGAGCTGAAAAACCATCTGTATGGCCAAAATTCAATTTATTTCCATTTAGCAAACATGTTCTGAGCGCCTGCAAAGTTCCTGACAGCTGTTCGGCCCAAGCATGAGTAAGATCGAGGCCTTCCAGGACTCTCCGTCTGACGGGGAATACCAGAACAGGCATGCATAATGTTAGTTCAAGCTGGAATTTAATAAGATTTAGAATTTTGTGCAAGGGATCTGTGAGGGAAAGACATCTAGGCAGGAGACTGAAGTTTATTTTCTAGAGATGTTTAATGAGGGAGCTCAGGACTCACATGCAGCAGGCAGAGGTCATAATAGCCAAGTGCTATTATATTGAAAATAAATTAGTCCGCCTGTGGATACCCCTCCCCAGATCCAATGCATTAAGCAGGTAGCTGGATGCTACCCCACGCCACTCTCAACCTAGGCAGGAGGCTGGAAATATTTTGGTAGAAAACTACAACCCAAGAGCAAAGACCATGTTTGACATTAGGAGCTTCTACAACAAAATGTGTTCGGCTCCCTTGCAGCTAGCCTGGAGTGAGCTCACCACTGACTTCCCCCAACCTGTCAAGACTGTGCTCCAAAAGCAGTCAACCACGGGGTACAGCTTCATTTTAAAAACCTCTAACACGGAAGAGTAAGAGAACGTAACGATAAAACCCAGAAGACAGAGAGATCATCCAGGGGACCAAACAAGGAAAAAAAAGAAAAAAGCAATAAGTTTAACAAGTATCTTCAGAAAGCATGTAAAAGTCAAGAACAAGATGCTAAAAAGGCTAATGAAGGACAAAAATAACTCCTGTGAATGCAAAAGATAGTTGCTGAAATAAAAATTTTAATGGCAGATTTGGATGATAAAAGAAATCTCCCAAAGTGCTAGAAAATATTAAAGAAAAAAAAGAGACTATCAATCCAGGAGGTCGAACTTTTACCAGTAAGGTTTCCAGAAAGAGAATAATAACAATCAGTTGACTGATTCCCAGCCAACTACAGAAAGAGTTATTATCGGTCAAGTTAATTAATAAAATTAATATAAAAACCAACAAGCATACTACGCGTAAACTCTTCGGGAATTCTCATCTGGGCCACCAAATATTTAAAAACAAAAATTCCTATATATATCAGTAGACCTTCATGTTGACATAAACAACGAAAATATCAGAAATTCCTTTACTTCTGTTTTGTTAGAGTTTTTAAACTGCCCAGAATCACAATAAATTGAAAATTGTCAGAAAAACATAAGAACATGTTCTAGATTAAAGGATCTCATGAGTGCTCTGCAACATAGAGGAGAACAGACCTAGGCAAAGAGTACCATGAGATTTGAGAAGGTGAATGATAAAGAGAAGGCCCTAAATACTTCCCATAACCGTTAGAAAGAAGAGGTGGAATTTTAAAAAGGAAAAGAATGGGTTAGAGCATCAGACTTCTCAGCAACAATCTTGGAAGCCAACAGAATGTCTTTAAAATTCTGATTGACTATTATTTCCAACTTAAGGTTCTATACCCAAACAAGCTGTCAGTCAAGTGTGAGGTTAGAGAAGAGAGATTGCCATACATGCAAAGACTCAAAATGTACCTCCACAGCGTGTTCTTTCTTAGGAAACGTCTGCTGCAGCAAAACAAGTGAAAAAAAAAAGATAAAAGGTAAAGCCACGGAATCCAGGAAACAACAAATCCTACCTTAAACGGGGATAGAGAAGAATTCCAAGGTGACAGCTGAGCCTTAGCTCTCAAGAGCAATTGGTTTGAAACAAGACAACAAAGAGCTTTAGAAATAAAGAATCTAGAGAAAAGAGACTCAAGAAAAGCTTTTGATATCAGAAATAACTGGAGAAGAGTTTTTAATATGTGGATTGCAAATGGCACAATTGAAAATCAGGCTATTAATAACTCCAGGAAAACTAAAAAGCCATACAATGAAAGAAATGTAATCACAGTCACTAATTGGTGCCACCATTAACAATATATACACAATAGCAATGTAACAACTAAGTATTCACTTAAATAAAGTAGCAATTTAACTATGTGTATAGATTGGGGGAGGAAAACTAAGATAACCAAATCTTCATTTACCACAGAGCTTCTCAACCTCAGCAGTGTGACATTTGGGGCAGAGAATTCTTCCTTGTGCAGGCTGTCCTGTGCACAATGGGGTGGTCAGCAGCATCCCTGCCAGTAGCAACCAGAGGCCAGTAGCACACACCTTTCCCTGAATCAAGACAAACAGAAGTGTCTCCCACCACCAACCCTGAAAGGCAAAACTGCCCACTCAAAGCCCTTTGAGAACCACTTATCTACCACCCCAGAAAGTGCTATTAATATTTTTTACTTAGGAAAATTGGTAAGTCAAAAAAAAAGTCACAATATAGGCAATTTTTAGTATTATTTGAGAGCTTCAAGAAGAAACCACTAGAAGTATTGAAAGTGGGCTCAAGGGACTGGATATGGAAAGAAGAGACAGCACGAGAATTTTTTCATATACCTTTACACACTTGATTTTTCTAATTATATGTGTGCACTTTCAAGTTAAAAAATACTGTTGCAGCACAAAAGAAAGCATGCTTGTGTCCAGTTTGGGAACTCACTGAAGTCTTTCTCTACAAATCTTTCTCAAAGTGAAACCTTATACTACCACGTTAACTTATTTGATATGCCTGTGTCTTTTCTTTAAACTACATGAAAGAGCTATCACATAAAAACATTTCAAAAAATCTATACATCTTCTAAAGTCATCTGATGTAACACCACCCGTCCACCTACTTCATTGTGGGACAATTTCAGCAAACAATAAAACGGAGATGTTTCTAACCATGACCAGATGGGCTGGATGCCAAGGAATCAAGGCAGAGACCTCCCGTGAGATCCCTGCAGGCAGAGGCACATCGTCATCATTGCTGACTACCTCCTTTTAATGCAAACCACCAAGTCCTTACCTCCACCAACACACATCCTATTCTTCTCCTCTAAGGAATCATGTTCTCTCAGAGAATAACACGAAAAAAACGAGACTACAGCAAGTCACGATAATCTGCAAGTGATGTGCATTTTTTTTTCTAGTTCTATTAAAGAAGAAAAAATTTTAGGTGGGGCAATGATTCCCAGCTTCTCAATGCATTTAGTGAATGTCAGTGCCCTTGGCATAGAATAAGTAAGTCCATCGCTTTCTCCCCTCATCCTCCTGGGCTCCCGGGATGTGCTTTTTCAACCACCCTGTTCTCTTTGCCCTGGGGCCCCTCCTGCCCTCGGCTCAGCCTGCTCAATCACTAAAGAGGCTAAGGGGCTCTAACATCTCACCAGGTTGACCGGAGAGCTTGCTAATGATTATAGAGCATAAAAAACTACTCTGTATGGTTACATGTGAAATATGATAATTATTCATTCAAAAGTGGTCCAGCAAGATAAAGGATTTGTGGGGCTGTGCATAACCAACCCTAACCAGCCCACATGAAATTGAGTACAGAGCTTGAAGACCACTTTACACAAAGTTTTAATTAACAGAGCCATTCAGGCAGAGAGGAAAACAAAAACAATGATTCATTGATGTACATTTTACCGCTGCCTTCGAATGCCAGGCAACAGAAAACACCGGCCACCTGCCCTGCCCCATAAACATGTTCATCATGGAGCACAGGATTATGCCTTCTGCCACGAGGGACGAGCTCGTTCTTACTATTTAATGTTAGGCACAGATGCAGTTCATTTCACCTGTTTACTACAAGGTGCTCGCTACATAGAACACATAAAAAAAGAACCCCCCAGGTCTTAAGCCAGAGTCAGCACCCTCACATTTTTGCTGTATATTCCAACTAACAGCGGACTTACATGAAATTAAAATGCTACAATTATATCCATTGTCTGATTATATTCATTCTCTAAAGGGTGTTCAACTTCATCTCATCATTTGAGCTCAAAGAGTTGAAAATGCTGCACAAAAATCGAAAAAAGAGGAGGAATTTCCACTTGAGATTTCCCCTTACAACTTTGAATACATGCTATTTCTAATGCCAGTTCTGTGATGCTTAAACTAGCAAAACCAAACTGTTTCCACCAGAACGGTGAATTCCTGAGGGAGGAAAGTTGGAGGGACAAATAACGGAACACCCAGCCCTTGCCTTTCCTCCTGAGCCCCATCTCAGCCTGAGTGTCCTGCCCACAGCCTACCCAAACGGACCCTCGGGACCAAAGGTCTTTTTTAGCCTGATACAGGGCCTGAGGACAGATTTGGAAAGGAACAGCCCCAGGGTAGTAACAGTGATTTGAGCCGCAATTAAGACCCAAAGGTTTAGAAACCAGGGGTTATCACAACCCCCGCCACCCTCCCATCCCCCGAGTCTGGAAATGCCTCTTCCCACCTCTCAGTCCAGAGAACAGCCCTTGCTCTACAGCCCACAGCCTAGAAAGAGATCAATTTCCCGTCTGTGTCTAAGCTGTATCTCATTAACCCATCGGGCTCTTTCCCCAGCCCCAAAAGCAGGTACTTACAAGGCACCGGAGATCAGTGGTCTAGTGGACCAGACAGACTGGTCCAGGCGTCCCCGCCAGCCCCCCTTCCTGTCCCCGTGGACGCCAGCCTTTCTGAGCCTCGGATGTTTGTGCTCAGCACCCGGCTGGAAGGCTATTTACTTATTCATGGGCTGCCCGAGCCGGCCAGGAACTGCTTTGTGTCAGCTGAATAGGATGGTAATTCAATCTACGAATGGGAGCCGCTGGCACACAGCGCGCCTGTCATAATGAGTCACGGGGGGGGGGACAAGCGCCCGGTGTTCAGAGCCACTGGGAACCTGTCCTTCGACAATGAGCTGTGTCACAAGACACCACCTTCCCTTCCTCAGTCGCTCTCTTCCCCCCCGAATCTCCCCACCCCAGATCAACTCTCCTGGAGATGCATGACACAGAATTACATATCCCTGGGAGCGGAGACGGGAGGCGGGAAATGCCACCTGTTCTCTCGAGCTGTATACACGGAGAGAGGAGAGAGAATTGTTGGGAAGGAATCTGAAGCAAGAAGCGTGGAGTGAGGAAGCGGGAGGAAAAGTTCACCTGCACCAGGAGTGCTCAGGTTTAATGTTTTCCACACCCTATCTCACGAACTCCTCATCAAAGCCTTTGGAGCAAATGAACGATTCGCTTCAGGCAGGTTAACAATCACACCCAGAGTCTCTGACTGGGGGTCTTTGAGCCCTGGTCCATCTCACACCACAAGCCGTATGTTGCCTTTGGTCCAGCAGGTCACAGCATCCAATCCAGAGAAACCTGCCTCTCTTTAAAGATGACTTTTTGTTTTTTAGACACGGTCTCACTCTGTCGCCTGAGCTGAAGCACAGCGGCGCGATCTCAGCGCACTGCCGTCTCGACCTCCCAGCCTCAAGCTATTCTCCCACCTCAGCCTCCCAAGTAGCTGAGGCTACCGGTGCTCGCCACCATGCCTGGCTAATTAAAAAAAAATTGTCTTTGAGAGATGGGATCTCACTGTGTTGCCCAGGCTGATCTCGAACACCTGAGCTCAAGTAATCCACCCACTTCAGCTTCCCAACGTGCTGGGATTACAGGCCTGAGCCACCGCACCCGGCTGACTCTACCTGTAAACAAATCACTTTCTGTTTCCGATAACAGGGTCTCCAGCACATTAATTAAAATAACAGAATCCAGAGCACAAGAAAAAGTGAGCTGAGATTCAGAGATGAGAAGACCCCAGCCGGGTGATAGATCCCAGCTCCCCCTACCCCAGGGGGCCACACAGGACGGAACCCATCCCCTCTCCGTTCTCGTCCCGGCTGCTGCTCATGCCTGTGTTCATTGTTTCTTGAGAATTAAGGACATGCCGTCCATCAGATTGCTTTGTTCCAGCCTCAGGAAGCTCAGCAGTTCATTTTCTCCACACCCACTGCATGGGCTGATGGTCACTGCTGTAGAAAAACCATAAGCTGTAGAAAAACCATAAGCCAGGCGGGCCAGTGCCTGGACCTACCTCTGTCCCCATTAGACAGTCAGCTCCAGGAGGGGAGGGACCCTGCTCATTGTATTCTAAGAACCCACGAGAACATCCGGCCAAAGGAGCTACTGAAACACTTGCTGAGATGCCGAAGGAGTGAAGTCTTCAACCTCTCTGTTGCCTTCCCATATGTAGCAGTGAGGGTAGGCTGGACTCTGCTGTGGTTACAAATAATTCTGATTACAGTGGCTTAAGATCACCTGGGTGCATTGGTGGCACCTGCGCTGTGTCTGCAGCTCTGCTCCAATCATCCCCACCTGGGACGCAGGCTGACGGAATGGCCACCACCCAGGTCACTGCACATCGGCGGGAAGGAGAAGCTCGAGGGGATACTGCTGGCATTGAATGCTGCACCCCAAGACATTGGGGATTTCTGTGCTCTGGACACCAATTCTTGACTCACATGTTATTCATCCAATGCTATCTCATTCTAGCAACTGCTGCTGTTTCCATGCATCATGCACAGGCCCGGATGGAAAAATGGGGCCCAGTGGTGCAGTCCCACCTAATATCTGAAAGGGACCTGATGAATGCCCACACGTTTTAATGTCCTTCCAACCCTTCCCCGCTCTACATTCCAGCTTCTGACTTCACTCTCCTGCATTCTCCTACCGGACCCCCTACATCCACTCCACCACCCCCTGCTGTCTTCTCCACACAGCCGACTTGCTAAATGGAAATCTCTGTCCCTTCCCTGTTAAAGTCCCTCTGCCTTCCAGCCTCGGAGTGAAGGTTACCATGCCACTCATGACCTGGTTCCACTAAGCCCTCAAGGTTCATGTCTTGCCACCACCCTCCCTTTCCACGCTTTATGATGAACTACTCCTTCCAAGATCTCAAACGGAGCCTTTGGCCTTTCTTGGTCAGACCTCACACTTGCTGTCCCCCGGCGAGGCTGGTCTACCCTCCTTGTCCCGACACACAGCTGCCTCTATTGTCTTTCGGGCAGATGTCACTTCGCCCAGGAAGCCCTCCCTCTAAGACCCTTCATCTGTGTTCTCATGGAATCTTTCCTCCCTAGCGGTGCCCTCAAGCACCAGAGATTCCTAATTTCCTAACTACCTATTGGTGGTCTTCACAAAACTAGGACCAAGTGGAGATGAGTGGTTGTATTTGTCTTATTTACCAGCTGGTTCTGTGCAGGTGCCAGGACCCCAGCATTGCTTCTTACCAGCTGAATCACCTTGAACGTTCATTAGACCTCACTGAACCTCAACTGACTCAGCTGTGAAGTAGGTAAAATAGTATCACCTAATCCAAGGGCTTCTTGAATGGACTAGATGAGGTAATAACCACATAGCTCTTAGCCCAGTGTTGGGCATGTGCCAGATACTCGCACACTATAGAAGAAATGAATGGGTGGGGAAATGAGTGAACACTAACCTATCAGCCAGCTCCATGACATGAGCCCAGCAAGGGAGGAATGTTAGCCTGGCGTTACAGAGAGTTTGGGTGTGGGGTCAGCACTGCAGAGAGCAGCACTGAGCTATGAGGAGAAACCAAGACCTGACAGCATTACTGAAGCCCCTGGATCAAGCCGTAACTGAAGCTGGATTACAGCTGGGTTTTTCAGTTGTGTTTCAACGCATTCCCTTTTAGGATTAAGTCAGTGTAATTAGGTTTTCTGCCACTTTTAGTAAAAGCCCAAACCAATACACACCTAGTAGTGTTGTGGGGACAATGTCTTGTCACCTTGTTCTGGGTGCGGAACAGCAGAGAATCATGAAGGTGTGTGTGCCATGCCTGTTCAGCACCATCTCTTTGGCTCCAGGTTGCATTCAAATGTTAAAATGGGAAAGTGTTCATAGCAGTATATACAGAAAATTCCACACTTCATAGCCATCGGATCTTTGCGCTGAGATGTTCTGCAGAGCTGCATCCTGTTTTCCTGCCTCTGCTGCCTCATCCTGTCCTCAGATCACCTCTCAGCAGAGGCTAAAGCCCCACCGCATCTCCCCACCCCATCACCATTTCAAATGCTTATCACCAGTTGCCCCGGTAGAATGGGAGGCCCCCGGAGGAGAGGCCTTGTTGGTCTCACAGCCCCTCCCAGCCTAGAGCAGTGCCTGGAACGCAGGAAACACTGGATCAACACATGTCAAGTGAATGAATGAATGCATGCCTGAGACAGCACATCGGACTGGAGGATCCACAATGCTTTAGTGTAATTAGTCATGCAATTAGTGAGTCCAAGAAGTAGCCCCCATTAAAGTGAAAGTAATGTAAACCAACTCTGGGAACATATAATAAGAATAATGTGATTAGAACCAAAGCTTCGAGTCACAGTTAGGGAATCCTAAAATTAATGAAAATAAAGAATTGATCAACATATCCCCTGTACTGTCTGCCGGGAGCAAAGGGATTTGTGGGACTTGGTTAGAACCAACCCTGATGCCTAACAGAATGAGGTGGAGCCACGATATCCTGGTGTAAATGTCCTTCCGGCAACAGTGTCCTCTTCCCCATTTGTTGTTTATCGAGAAACCTTCGGGCCTGGCTTGGGGTACCTTCCTGTACAGCTCATGGGAAAGGAGAGGAGGAATGTGCAGATTTCCTGGGTCCTACCGGCTTTACTGACTTTGGTTATTAAGAAGATAATATTCTGCTTGGTAAAAAAGTTACTTAGGGACTTTGGCCAATGTTTTGGCGTTGACTGTGTAGACAGTTGAGAAAATCAGGCTTCTTGCAATGCAAACTTAATGACCATGGGTTCTAGTGTCCTCTGAATCCACCCCCAGCTGCTTTGGTATAGTGGCATCACCAACATCTAGTTGCTAGAATGAGCAGGCATTGGATGAATAACTTGTGAGTCACGAAATTGGTGTCCAGAGCACAGAAATCGCCAATGTCTTGCCTTCTTGATTTCTCCAGGGTCTCCCCAGATGAACACACATTAAAGCCACCCTGTTTGGGAATAGACACCGATTAGGTTCAGCTTAGAATTACTCCCATGAGCAACCAAGATGTCTTTCATAGGCGAATGAATGGTACATCCAGATACTGGAATAACTCAACACTTTAAAAAATAAGTTATCAAGCCATAAAGAGACATAGAGGAGCCTTCATTGCACATTACTAAGTGAAAGAAGTCAGTCTGAAGAGGCTACAAACTGTACGATTCCAACTCTGTCGGGGGTCCCGAAGCCCCGAGCTGCGGGCCGGTAAGGGTGGCCTGTTAGGAATCGGGCCGCACAGCAGGAGGTGAACGGTAGGTGAGCGAGCAACCCCCTGAGCTCCGCCTCCTGTCAGATCATCAGGCATCAGATTCTCATAGGAGCACGAACCCTACCATGAACTGCGCATGGGAGGGATCTGGGCTGCCTGCTCCTTATGAGAATCTAATGCCTGGTGATCTGAGAGTTCATCCTGAAACCTTTCCCCCTCCCCATCCGTTGTCTTCCATGAAACTGATCCGCGGTGCCAAAAAGGCTGGAGACCATGAACTACGGCACATTGTGGAAAAGGCAAAACTATGGAAATAGTTTGAAAAAAAAATCAGTAGTTGCCAGGAGTGAGGGGGAGGAAGGGAAAAACAGGTAGAACAGGAGGGATTTTTAGGGCGGTGGAACTACTGTGTCTGATGCTATGACAGAAACACACCTGCCAAAGCCATAGAAGGCACAAGACAAGGAGTAAACCTTAGTGTAAACTATAGACTCTAGTTAATAATAAAATATCAATATTGGATCATCAACTGAAACAAATGTACCACACTAATAATAGGGGAAACTGTGGGGTCAGGAAGAGGGGATGCTTGGGAACTCCCTGTACTCTTTGATCAGTTTTCCTGTAAACCTAAAACTGCTCTTTTAAAAATAGTCTGGCCGGGCACGGTGGCTCACGCCTGTAATCCCAGCACTTCGGGAGGCCGAGGCGGGTGGGTGACCTGAGGTCAGGAGTTCGAGACCAGCCTGGCCAACATAGCGAAACCCCAACTCTACTAAAAATACAAAAATGAGCCAGGCGTGGTGGCGGGCACCTGTAATCTCAGCTACTCGGAAGGCTGAGGCAGGGGAATCATTTGAACCCAGGAGGCAGAGGTTGCATTGAGCTGAGATCGCACCATTGCGCTCCAGCCTGGACAACAACAGCAAAACTCTGTCTTAAAAAAACAAAGAAAAAAAAAAAGAAGTCTATTGGCCAGGTGCAATGACTCACACCTGTACTCCCAGCACTCTGGGAGGCCAAGGCACTCCACCCTAATAGATAGAACAAGACCCTGCCACAAAAAAAAAAATAAATAAACAAAAATAAGTGTTAAATTTTTTTCAAAACTGATCAAAAAGGTACCTCACCCCTTTAATTGCTGTTCTTGTGTACACAGCAAGCGTCTGCACCATTCCGGGTGAGTGGATTTCCTCCTGGTCAGCAGGCTGGGCTCATTCAGATGAGTTCGAGCAGCTCAGGGGCTGGGACCACTGCATCCCCTGCTATACCCCCAGTCCCCAAACGGCACCTGGCTCATGGGACCCACACCCTAACTATAGTGTTGAATGAAATATTTTATTTCTTGTATCTCCACTTAGCTACAAATGACAGAACATTAACAGGTGAAAATTGAAAGCCGAGATAAAAACCTCCCCCAGGAAACACAGTCAGGCTGCTCCATTCTCCAGAGATGTAAATCAATAAAATAATTCCAGAGAGCTTAAGACGCTTGGATTACTCCATAAATTCCTGGCGTGTGAGGGAGCCCTCAGCTTCCTGGCATTGCTGTTCCGGGAAGGCTAGCCCTGTGGGGACCTGGCTCGCTTTCTAGTCAGTTCTAGTTGGTTTGAGTAACTGCAGACTGCACAGGTCACGCCTGTACACTCCACCCCAGCACGATGGGCATCTCACGATGTGACTCTCGATCATAGACATTTCAGCCACCGAGGAAGATGGGGAACAAACCCACCGCCTAGAACCCCCCTTCCTGCTCAAGGAAACAGCTCAGAGAACAGGACACTCCCCGGGGACAATGTGTACCTGAGCTCAGCGACGCCCTGCATTTAATTAAACACACTTACCGCTCAAGAGTAATTTCATCAGCTTAATCATCTTACATGAAAATTAATTTTGCTCCCACTAAAAGCCCTGGAACAATTATGTATGGAACCTTCCATCACAGATTAAGCTTATCTTTAGCCCAATTACTTCTTTATTTTCAAACCCAAGTTCAGTATATCTTGCTATTTTCTAAAATAAAATTATGTCCAGAATTTCATTTTCTGTTTTAATGCTAACTATTAACACTCTTCGTGTCCGTAATCGCGGCCAACTTTTGAGAGCTTACTCTGTACTAAGCAAGGTTCAAAGCATCTTACTCAAAGTGTCCACTGAAGGTCCGAAAGAGGCCATGAGGTGGGCACCGTGATGACCCGTGCATGTTACAAGGGAGACACCATGGCCCAGAGGGCTTCGGGCGCCTCCTGGTCCTACAGCTCAAAAGGTGAGGCGTGGGGATTGGACGTGGGCATCTGGCCCCAGGGACCACACACAACCACCGGGCTTCACCTCTGCCCCTCCTGAGCCACCCCCTAAGTTAGAGGATCAGTACAGACCAAGGGGAGAGAGGCAGCTGCTTTGGGCCACTAAGGTTTTCGAAGGAAAAATTATTCTTTTTTCAGATATGAAAGAAAAGCCTAAGTGGGCCTTTGGAAACATTAAATGGATAACTTTAATACTAGGAAACCACGGGGAACGCTGTCAACCAAAGAAAGGGCAGACATGGCCCTATTAAAGCTAACTAATGACAGCGTCACAGCCGTCCCTGCGTTCAGCGCTGTTTCTGTGGATGGGCAGGAGAAACCGCAGTCTTGCCATCATTTTAACCGATTCTAACGCATGCCTTGGAATGCCAGTGCAGTGCCCTACTCATAGCCTCTGGAAAGCATGCCATCATAATTACGAGACCACATAAGGGTCAGATGGTCCCAAGTCCTCTTCTGTTTGCCATTTCAAGGACAGAAAGCTAAATCACGAGCCCTGACTGCACCATGAGGGCCAGGTCTCCCAAGGCTGGAGGAAGCCTTCGTTTCACAGTTTCACAGGCTGGATTTAGGATCGTGACTGCCGGACACTCAACCCAGCATCACAGGCTGGATTTAGGATCGTGACTGCAGCATCTTGCCTTTCTTCTGCGTCATAATTGCCGCCCTCAATTCTTCTCTGCTAATCAGCCTCATGGGCAGACAGCCCCTCATTAGTGCCTGGGAATTAACTGCCGTGCAAAACAGAAAAACAAACTGGGCCTATGTTGTTCCTGGAGTCCTGGGGAAGGAAGAGGTGGCCGTGCTGAGAGCACTCAGGAAAATGAGTCAGCCTCAGGGCACCTCATACCCCTTATGCATGGCTGGAGAGTAAACCAGGAGGACAGAATGGTCAACACAGCAAGAGGTGCCAAGCGTGGCTGCACCAGGCTGGGCCCCTCAAAGCCATAGGTGACCATGACAGCTGGCCAGGGCCATCCAAGGATGGGGTCATACCTCAGTGCTGTACATCATTAATCTCCAACCTGACTCTATAGATAAGCCATTATCCCCATTGTACAGATGAGAAAACTGAGGCAACCAGAGGTCAAATGCTGTGTCTAAGGTCACACAATTTGTAACCAGCAGAGCCCAGAGTCAACTCCACATCTCTGGTGCTAAAGCCATGTTTCTAACTACTGTACTCCCAGCCTCCTGCCATAAGAGCCTGAAAAATCTTTGCATTGGTACTTGGGGCTCAAGGGACGGGGTGTGGGAATCAAAGGCAGACCAGAAAGCGAAGATGGCTTCCCCTCCAGGACACCCCAAAGGATGCCCCCCACTCCAGGGAGAGACCCTGGCTCTGGCTGGGACTCTGGGTTTAGTCTTTTTATTTTTATTTTTATTTTCTTTTGAGATGGAGTTTTGCTCTCATCACCCAGGCTGGAGTGCAGTGGCGCAATCTTGGCTCACTGCAACCTCCACCTCCTGGGTTCAAGCGATTCTCCTGCCTCAGCCTCCTGAGTAGCTGGGATTACAGGCACACGCCACCACACCCGGCAAATTTTTGTATTTTTAGTAGAGAGGGGATTTTGCCATGTTGGTCAGGCTGGTCTTGAACTCCTGACCTCAAGTGATCTGCCCGCCTTGGCCTCCTAAAGTGCTGGGATTACAGGCAGGAGCCACCACGCCTAGGCTGGTTTTAGTCTTATAAGTCAGACTATCCCACTAGGAATAATAACCTTTATTACTTCGACAACCCACGTCAACTAACATGCATCTATCCTCTTCTAAGCACCAGGCACTGTCCGTGATGTTTTGCTTAAATTCACTCATTTAATCCTGATAGCAACAACCTTATAAGTTAAGTCCCATCATTATCTCCACTTTGGGGATGAGAAAACTAGGCTATGCATTGAAGCTCACACCAGCAGGTCACAGGTACCACGATCCGAACCAGGCCGGCTCTGAAAGGGATGCGTGGCCTCCTGGCCAGGCCACACTGCCACTCACTGAGAGAGGGGCTGGAAAGAAGGAACCTGCTTCCCTCCCTGGAGTGCCATCAATTCCTTCCCCAGAATGGCATGAATGTATATCCCTCCCTGCTCTTGAGTCTGAGTCTTGGACTGGACACATTCCAAATCCCTGCCTCTCTAAACTGCAATGGTTCTCCAACAGCTGCCTCAGGGGTCCTGGTTCAGCTGGCTGTCCTTAAACGAAGCCCCCGCAACAGCCACCTGCCAACTAGTGCCAACCTTTCATTTTAAGAGGAGACCTAAGCCCCGGCGAGCGTTCCCCCTGCACAAAGACGTGCAGGCCTCCTGGCTGTGGAACGCGGGGGGCTCACACTCGCCCTGGCCCCGGGTGCACGGGCCGCAGCAGCAGCTCCCAGCTCCCATCGGCAGGTCCCGTGATGTGTGTGGAGCATATGTCTCCTGTGTCAGGGGAGGTGGGCCCCACAAGTGACCAACAGGAGAGGACGAAGGGCAGGGAGAGCCCAAACCTGGGGACCAGGACCACGGAACCACGGAGAGGAAAGTCAGTCCCTACAGAAATCACTGGGTCAGGGACAGGCCCCCCATGGGACCAGGGACCGGAGAGCGGGTGCCTACAGAAATCACTAGGCCAGGGGCAGGCGTCCCATAGGACCAGGGACCGGAGAGCGGGTGCCCACAGAAATCACTAGGCCAGGGGCAGGCGCCCCATGGAACTGGGGAGAAGAAAGAAATCACTAGGCCAGGGGCAGGTCTCCCACTTTACAGATAAGAAAACAAATTCTATACATGCGGAGAGAAAGAAAGCCCACCCAGGCCGCACTCTGCGGAGGGGGGACTACTGCTCCGTGTCCCTCCACTCACATTTATTGAACACCTGCGTGGGACATGCGTCAGTGAATAACACAGGGGCAAGGGTAAGGTCCTGCCCCACAGGAGCACCCATGGCCATAGAGCAACAGAGGCAAGAAACGCACAAACAAACAACAGCCTAGAACAAGGAAACCAGAGAGCAAGCAGTGGGGTCTGCGAGGGGCAGCGATTTTAGAGAGTGTGGTCAAGGTGGGCCCCCCTGAGAAGGTGTCCTCTGAGCAAAGCCTAGAGCGGTGAAAAGGAGGCAGCCATGCTCAGACAGAGACAAAGAGAGACAGAGACTCCAGGCAGCTGGCACAGCACATGCAAAGGCCCTGAGGCAGGAGCTGGAGCCCAGGCAGCTACCCTCCCAAAACAGTGCTCACCAACAGTCCTGATGGACATGAAGGATTCCGCTCTCACTGGCTGAAAAGCTAGACTGTGGATTCAGGGGCCTGTAGCCTCTCCCTTTGAGACGACGGAAAGGAAGTGGAGAGGAAGACTCCCTAATAAGGCCTCGAACTCACTAAGACTGTATAACAAGGCCTTGAACTCACTCACACACACACACTTGCTACAAGACTGGAAGGCAGAGAGGGTGCTGTGAGGAAACACACCACATCCTGCCCCGTGGTTTTAGACAAATTAGCTTTCACGGGCCGCTCAGCTCTTAATCCATTAGGGCAGACACGTGTCACCTTGGTTAAGAGCACGGTAAGATCCAGCCCTGAGACGCGTGCTGCATTTAAAATACAATCGCACATTGATCTGGACTCTACCTGTGGCCGAATTCATTATCCAGTTTAGGAAGATTAACCATTACAAAGAATCTATATAAATGGGATGGGAAGATTAAAAGTATCCTTATTTCAAGGAGCCTTATCAAGTGCAAATTAATTTGTGCAAGGTAGCACACCTGTATCTAAACCCAGTGTCTGCGTATAAAACCCAGGAATTATGGGAGACATTTTAAAACCAAGTGATCCTAATCACTGTCAGACTTCAGGGGCAGCAAGGCTAGCGAGTGACATCAGAAAAGCCACAGGACAGAGACCCTGAGCCCTCGGGAGCGTATGGCGACAATCACCGTGTTACTTCAGTGCATTTGATATCATCCTCTGGGCTGAGAACGTGGCACCGAGACACTGGGAGAAGCACCCAATAGCTCGGGCTGACTTCACATGCTGACTTCCAAGGGCTGTTGCCCCCTGGGTTTCCCCACACAGGCCCCTTAACCAGCACCAACCAGCGGCAATGACCAAGGACATTCTCCCAGTTGTGTGCGGAAGCCAGCGCCTAGCCTCTCAAACTGTGAAATACACAGGAACACTGTCAACCCGTTGTTAAGTCACAGGTATTTGGAAATCAGTTGTGGTTGGAGTGTTTACGCCACAGAAATAGGCAAAGACTACAAACCAGAACTATTTTTTTTTTTTTTTTTTTTTTGAGACAGTCTCACTCTGTTGCCCAGACTGGAGTGCAGTGACACAATCTTGGCTCACTGCAGCCTCCGTCCACCTCCCAGGTTCAAGACAGTCTCCCGCCGTAGCCCCCCAAGTAGCTGGGACTACATTGTGTCCCACCATGCCTGGCAAATTTTTGTATGTTTAGTAGAGATGGGTTTCACCATGCTGGCCAGGCTGGTCTCTACAAATCACAGCTTTTACCAGCACACCACTCCCCCAAAACCAACTCCTATTATCCAGAGGAGAAAATAAACCAGAATTGAATTTCCTATGCCACAGACATTGGAGTCACTCCCTCCAGGCCCCTGGAGTTCACTGCTCTTCCCCAATGCTGGCTGGATGTGATGTTGGATTAACCAGCCAGCACCTTCCACCCCTACAGTCAGGACACAGGATGCTCAGAGAACTCAAGCCAGTCCAAAGTGAACTTTAGGATTGGAGAAAGTCGTGCTCTATCCCACTGGAGCAAGCTCATAGCCTGGGGGACAAGGTCAAAGCCATTTTTGCAGCTACAAGAGGAGTCAGCGTTAGCCCAAAGAGCAGAGAGAAGGATGAGAAGAAACAAAGTCCTTGCTGATGACATTAAGTCTCTGGATCAAACCGTGCCTGATCTCTTCCTTATCGCTGGACTTTCAGGTTATTTAAATCTACACATCCTTTTTATGTTTAAGCCACTTGGAGATGCACTTTCTTTGAATTGGAAGATGACTTACCAACAGAAATCTGAAACCAAGTCTTTATAGTTTAGGCTTCCTTGCCTAACTAAATAGATTCATTAAAGCTCTTTTCAATTACTAAGTCACTTAATAGCTTTGTTTGCACTCCCAAGCTTTTAAAGAAAGAAACAAAAAGCCCAGGGAACAACACTTTGCATTTCACCCCAGCGTGGAAATCTGCGGCGGGACAGCCTGTTCCCTCACTCCCCCAGAAGGGACGCTTTCCTCCAGTTCCTAATGACCCTCTGCTCCCATTTCCTCCTCGAGGTCCTGTCTTCAGATGCTTTCTTGTTCCAATCCAAGGTCACAAGCACACCTCCACAAGAAGAATGACAACCAATCTTAGAGGTACAGGGAGCTTTAAATGTATCCCGTTGTCCGGAAAAGACAAGCCCCATCGAAAACTGAAAATCGTACAAAGCTAGAGTTGGAAAAAGTCTTCAAGGTCACCTCCTAGAGGGCAAGAGAAAGCCATCTCCAGGCGTGAATGATTTATTGCAGGGCGCACGATTCACACACAGAGTCCCCGAACCAGGCCTGAGAACCCATCAGTTCAGACTCTGCAGCCACGACCTACAGGCGCCATGGGCATGACAGCGGGTGAGGATGCCCAGCAGCCCAGGAGCCACATCGGTGTTTGCCAGCTGTACCTGCTCCCCATCTCCTGGCCTAGAGGCACAGCCTTAGCGTACGCGATTCTCACGGGACAGACGTGTGCTTGTGAGGCAGAGTGGGGACCCATCTTAAGGGGCCTGTGGGCCTCCTCCCCTCAGCATGGAAATAAAGGAAAATCTTGGGTTCCTTCTCGGGGAATTCCAGGCACCTAACTGGCCCAGGGAAGTGAATAAGCAACTTGAGAAGCAAAAAGGTAATAGTATTCAAGACCAGTTTGGCCAGCATGGTGAAACCCTGTCTCTAATAAAAATACAAAAATTAGCGAGGCATGGTGGTGCACACCTGTAATCCCAGCTACTTGGGAGGCTGAGGCAGGAGACTGTCTTGAACCCAGGGGGTGGAGGCTGCAATAAGCTGAGATCGCGCCACTGCACTCCAGCCTAGGTGCCAAAGCGAGACTCCATCTCAAAAAAACCAACAACAACAAAGAAGGTAATAGTAGCTTAAAACAATAGCCAAGGGAGTTAGAGTCAGGAGATGTTTGCTTCCCTTTGGAAGTTGACGCATCATCACATCTGTCCCCGAGTTGTTTTTCAGAAACCCAGACCTCTGCCAAGATGGATTCACCTGCACCTAGACCTCAGCTACGGGGGAGCCAGGGACTAAGCTCTGAGCACCATTCTTTGTTCTAAATTTCTTCCTGAGAGGGCTGGAGGAGGTCACACCTATGAGCCAGAGCCAGCATTCTTTTCTGCCGACCCCAAATGTTTACACAAGGTTTCTCCTCCTAACCACCTATGAATCAGAAAATCTTTGCATATACCTACACCTTGTGAGCCCCTGTGTCCAGAGATCCCACCTTTAGGTCAAACCAATGCATAACCTCCATGTATCGGTGTGTGACTTTGCCAGTAACCTCTACCTCCCTGCCTTTAAAGACCCTCCCCTTTAAGCCATCCGGCAGTCCAGGTCTTCCACAGGGGCTGCTGGGTTCTCCCTGCTAGATGCCCTGCACTAAATGTCTGTCTTTCTCATCCTGCAAGCCTCGGTGCGGCTGTTTGGCCTGACTGCAGTGGGTGATTTGGACCCCAGCTCCGTTGGATAACACATGCACGCACATGTGCACACACACACACGAACACACGTGTGCACACACACGCCTCACATGGTACAGAAAGCCAAAGGGCATGACAAGAGTCACGTGCTGGTCATCACCGAGCAGATACATCCCCCTAGATTACGAGTCCCTAAACCTTGACGTCTTTCTTTTCTAAATTTTCAACAGTAAATACTAAAGATGAAAAAATGTTTCTCACAGCTGTCAAGGGGAAAGGGAAAGCCCGCTTTGTGCGCCACTAATGGAAGAGGAAATAGACACAAATTCTCACTTATCAAATGCCCTAAAAACATGGGTTTTTGACCCAGAAATTCCACCTTCGTAAATGTATTTAAAGGATAATAATGGACACGACTGAATCATCTTATCTTTTAGAATTACACACATAAGGTATTCATTGTAAAAAAAAAATTGAAAAGCATAAAGGAGAAAACAAAAACTTTGTAATATCCCCTTAAAATACATTGCATCTATATGCATTTTCTAAATCCTCTAGCAACATCAAATTCAAGCTATAAATATCTGATGTTACCCATGATGATTTTAATGAGATATGTGTTTTTCTAAATTATTTTCTGTGCTTTAAAATTTTTTCTACAATGAATGCATATTATTCCATTAATCATAAAGTTAAAAACTATCTAAAATTAGTATGGTTTTTTTTTTTTTTTTTTTGAGATGGAGTTTTGCTTTTGTTGCCCAGGCTGGAGTGCAGTGGCACAATCTCGGCTCACCACAACCTCCGCCTCCCGGATTCAAGCTGTTCTCCCTCCTCTGCCTCCCGAGTAGCTGGGATCACAGGCATGCGCCATCATGCCCAGCTAATTTTGTATTTTTAGTGGAGACGGGGTTTCTCCATGTTGGTCATGGCTGGCCTCGAACTCCTGACCTCAGGTGATCCCCCCGCCTCGGCCTCCCAAAGTGCTGGGATTACAGGCGTGAGCCACCAAGAAATGGATCACACATGGTAATTTTTGCAGCACCGTGGGTTAAATACTGCGGGCCCTGAACGCCATTTTCATGTGGATTCCATGATCCTCAATGACCTCCGGACTCGGAGGCACGGGAGCAGACCTCCTGGCTTTTCCTGCCCTTCGTGGTGGCCGATAGGCTCAGTTGGAGGTGGGTAGGGGGTGGCAGGAGGAAGCTGTGGATAAGAGAACTACTGGAGGGGCAGAACCATGCTAAGTGTCCATGTCACTGCAAAGCCAGCCTCTAGATTAAATAAGGCACTGGAATGTGGGGCTTGCTGCAACGTACATTTCTTCCTTCCTCAGAGGAGAGATGAGTGCTCCTGGCTGGAGGCCGCTCCCCTCCATGCAGTGACTTAGAGACCCAGCCCCCTTCCCTCCTTGACTTCCCAACCCCTGGGGCCTCATGGCCTCAGCATCCAGCCAGTGGGGTACTGAGAAGGGCAGCGCCTTCCCCCGACTCAGGGCTCCACTCTCCCATTGGCCAGAACAAGCCATGTGGCCACCCAGACCCAAGGGCTGCTGGGAAATGTGCCCCTCTGCTGAGAAGTGGCTTCCCACAGCCACTCTGTGCAATGGGGAAAAAATCTGGGGTGAACGGCTCTTCCTTGGAGAGATAGCACCGGCCACATAAGAGACCCCCAAACAATGGATACCCCATGCTAGGAGGCCCAACTCACTCACACTGGTAGGCCTGGATTTTCCCAGTTTCAGCCCTGGAGATCCCCTCAGTCCTGAGAAAATCAGGGATGTGGTGTCCCTGCCCCCTGCTCACAGTTTCACCAAGACAGCACCCGAACAGAGAGGGGTGTCCAGCTACCCCAGCCCCAGAAGAGGAAGTGGGGGTGCTGGGGGTACTCTACTCGGTGACCCCAGCACTTCACACTCTGCAAGCCCTGGAGAAGCCTCCCCACCTCCCTTTAACCCATAGGCTCAGGAGAGTCTAAAGTCAAGCCTTGCCTGCAGGTCGGAGATTCAACAGGAACAACCAGTATGAGACTCTCAGAGATGAGGGATATGCAGAGTATATTGCTGAAACTAAAAAAAAACAAACCTGAGAACCTGTCCCTCGAATGAGGGGTGAACCTCGGGGAGACGCAGTGCGGCTCGCAGGCAACGAAGGAGGCAGTCTACACCGAAAATTGCAGCTGCTCCCTTGCCCCCAGCACCAAGGGGGCTTGGTGGGCAGCTTGCAAGCTGTCCAAAGGGTACATTTCTGCCCTTCGTGTGCAGCGTGGTCCCTGGGGGCTGACTCGTGCCCACCTTCCCCAGCAGCCAGCTGCCGGGTCCATTCTTAAAAACCTCCAGGGGACGTCTGGGCACCCTTCCGCAACGTGCTGCCAGCTCCCAGCCTGGGGCTCCAAATAGAACTGCTCTTAACACCACATCTGTGCTCTTCCTACTCCAGCCAGCCTTCTGCTCGTTGCTACCACTTTGCTAAATGCAAGCATCTCACAACACTCGTTTTCTTTATCTGTGGATTCAGCAGGGAAGCCCTCCCACAGGGCGTGACCCAGCCACAGGGCCCTGCCCATCTGGGGGTCCGTGTCCCCTCCAGGAGCACACATGAGCCAATGGGTCCCCAGAGCGGGCTCCTGTCTTGGCGTTTGAAACCCGCCTTGGAAGCCGTCTGAAAACCGTGCTTTCAAATACAAACACTGACCTCAGTCCAAGCCCAGATTTACTCTAATTGTCTGAAGACCCCTGTCCACCAACTCAGTAAACAAGGGCGAGTCTGAGTTGTTTTCTTAACCGATCATTGTCTTCTGGGGGGGCAAAGTGGAGCATCAGGGGAGAGATTTTTCCCCTCAAAACAAGCAATTTGCTTTTATAATTTAAATTAGGCCTGTGCCCTAAAAGAAAATCGCTGGTAATAAATGCAAGCCTGCTGACCTTGGAGGAAAATATCAGAGAGATTTCAAGCAGCGTTTTCTTGAACAAAAATTTACACAGCCTTGTTTTTTTTTCTTTTTTTTCTTTAAAAAAAAAAAAAAAGAAACTGCTTTGTAAATGTCACAGGAAGGATGCTTGGCGGAGGCTGAGAAAGCTTCCGAGCCACTTATTTCTGTTGAGAATGAAGAGCTACAGCCTGGGTCAGGAGCTGCAGCCTGGGTCAGGACTGAGGCTCCACGTCTGGCTTCTTAAAGCATCTCTACCTCCAAGCAAAGCTTCTCAAGGGATGCTTTCCGAAAAAGACCAACATCCCGGGTCCCACAAAGCTCAGCACTTTTCAATTTTATTCTGCAGGGTACTCAGTATTGTCCAAGGGCACACGCCCCGGAGGCAGGGGTGAGAGAGATCAGCCGGCCCTGCTGGCGGCCTGAGGAGACCTCAGGGGGCTCTGAAAGGCAGGTTCCAAAGCATCCATTGTTAGAGGGGAGTACAAGGACTGTGATTACAGGGCGATGGCGTGGAGGAGGCTGTCAACATCGCAGAGTTCTTCCCATGTGCAAGGCAGGGTTCTGAGCCTGTGCTGCATACGTGCGAAGCCATGCCATGCTCACCACTCCCCTATTAAGCAGGTGAGATGGTCATTCCCACTTTACAGAGGAGAAAACCACGGGCAGCCCTGGAGTCTGCCCACGGCACAGCCGTCCCAGCATGGCAGTCCCCAGGCTAATGGAAAACGCAGCGGCGAACCAGAAGAGACCAAAACTTCACCTGAACGGAATCTGGAAACACCCTTCGAGCTGAATCTTTTCATTTCTGTGTGTCTTTCCAAAGAACCAGCCCTTTGTGAGACTCTTAAGTGAAAGATTTCTAGCGATGCACATTCATGAATTTAACACATTTCATGTTATGAATTTGTGCTTGGAATTTAATTATCTGCAGGATTACGTACCAGCTCTACTCTTCGCTGACAGAATGAACAAGTCCTGTGTCTCAGCAGTTATCATATTATAGCTTTTGGAAAGCTTTTTAATGTTAAAATAAAAACATGTTGAGGAATTAAAAGCATTTTACTTTATAGAAGTTTTAAAAAGCACCAGGCTTTGAGGTTCTTTGCTGGTTCTGTTGCTGTCTGCTAACTCATTGTGTTCTGCTCTTCTCTTTATTTACTCTTTCCTCCTGCCTCGGCTTTATCTTGTTAGTCTTCTAGTTTCCGGCATTGAACGTTTTGGTTAATTTGGGGTTTTTAAATACTCTTCTTCATAAAAGAGGATCTGAAGCTATATATTTTCCTCTGAGTGTAGCTTTGGCATAACCTTATGTATTGGTATATAGCAGGACCCAGGAAACTATATAACCTTTAGACCAAATCTGGCCCACCGCGTTTTTGCAAATAAAGTTTTGTTGGAACCCAGCCACACCACTTGTTTATATAGTATCTATGGCTGCCTCAGTATATGGCAGCAAAGTTTAGTTGTTGTCATAAAGACTGTCTAGCCTGCAAAGCTGAACATGTTTACCATCTGACCTGTTCCCAAAAAAGTTTGCCAACCCTTAGAATGTAAGGTCCTTGCCCTTAACTTCTAAATGACTTGTAGTTTTGTTTCCCTCTTTGGTCCCCTAATGTTTTAATCTGTAACACTCATTTTTGTTAATTATGTCCAGTGGTCAGATTTGCAGAGTGGGGGGTTTCTATTATCAACTTCTTAATGGATTGTATTGGGCCACATCTGCATTCCCTTGAGGGTATTGAGCATCTCGGTGGTCTTGCAAGGCTCTTAGGTTTTGCCATATGTGTTAGATTGTTTTTGCATTGCTAGAAATACCTGAAGCTGGGTGTTTTTTAAAGAAAAGAGGTTTAATTGGCTCACGGTTCTGCCGGGTGCACAGGAAGCATGGTGCCAGCACCTGCTTCTGGTGAGACCTCACAGAACTTACAATGATGGTGCAATACGAAGGGAAGCCAGCACATCATGTGGCAAGAATGGGAGCAAGAGAGCTAGGGGAGAGGTGCCACCCTTTTAAACGATCAGATCTCATGTGAACTAACCAAGTGAGGACTCACAATGGTGCTAAGCCACTGATGAGGGATCCACCCCCATGATCCAATCACCTCCCACAAGGCCCCTTCCCAACACTGAGGATTACATTTTGACATGAGATTTGGAGGGGGCCAGTATCCCAACCATATCATTCTGCCCCTGGTCCCCCAGATCTCACGTCCTTCTCATATTGCAAAATACAATCATGCCTTCCCAACAGTCCCCCAAAGTCTTAATTCATTCCAGCATTTACTCAGAAGTCCCACATCTCAAGTCCCAAGCTCTAAGTCTCATTTGGAGATAAGTTCTTTCTACCCATGAGCCTGTAAAATCAAGTCATTTACTTCCAAGATACAGTGGTGGTCTAGGCATTGGGTAAAGACTCCCATTCCAAATGTGACGAATCGGCCAAAGAAAGGGGCAACAAGGCCCATACAACACTGAAACATAGCAGGGCAGTCATTAAATCTTAAATCTAAAAAAATCCTTGACTCCATTCCCCACATCCGGGCACACTGGTGCAAGGGGTAGGCTCCTGTGGTTTTGCAGGGTACAGCTCCTGCAGCTGCTCTCACAGGTTAGAGTTAAGTGCCAGTGGCTTTTCCAGGCTCAGAATGCAAGCTGTTGGTGGATCTACCATTCTGGGGCCTGGAGGGTGGCCCTCTTCTCACCAACTCCACTAGGCAGTGCCCCAGTGGGGGCTCTGTGTGGGAGCTCCAACTCCACAGTTCCCCTCAGTACTGTCCTAGTGGAGCTTCTCTGTGGGAGCTCTACCCCTGTGACAGGCTTCAAGCTGGGAACCCAGACTTTCCCATACATCTTCTGAAATCTAGGTGGAAGCCACCAAGCCTCCTTCATGCTTGCATTCTGTGCACCCGCAAGCCTAACAACATGTGGAAGCCC
>NW_012102388.1:1705055-1727209 GCF_000951045.1 Mandrillus leucophaeus
TCATTGTGTTCTGCTCTTCTCTTTATTTACTCTTTCCTCCTGCCTCGGCTTTATCTTGTTAGTCTTCTAGTTTCCGGCATTGAACGTTTTGGTTAATTTGGGGTTTTTAAATACTCTTCTTCATAAAAGAGGATCTGAAGCTATATATTTTCCTCTGAGTGTAGCTTTGGCATAACCTTATGTATTGGTATATAGCAGGACCCAGGAAACTATATAACCTTTAGACCAAATCTGGCCCACCACGTTTTTGCAAATAAAGTTTTGTTGGAACCCAGCCACACCACTTGTTTATATAGTATCTATGGCTGCCTCAGTATATGGCAGCAAAGTTTAGTTGTTGTCATAAAGACTGTCTAGCCTGCAAAGCTGAACATGTTTACCATCTGACCTGTTCCCAAAAAAGTTTGCCAACCCTTAGAATGTAAGGTCCCTGCCCTTAACTTCTAAATGACTTGTAGTTTTGTTTCCCTCTTTGGTCCCCTAATGTTTTAATCTGTAACACTCATTTTTGTTAATTATGTCCAGTGGTCAGATTTGCAGAGTGGGGGGTTTCTATTATCAACTTCTTAATGGATTGTATTGGGCCACATCTGCATTCCCTTGAGGGTATTGAGCATCTCGGTGGTCTTGCAAGGCTCTTAGGTTTTGCCATATGTGTTAGATTGTTTTTGCATTGCTAGAAATACCTGAAGCTGGGTGTTTTTTAAAGAAAAGAGGTTTAATTGGCTCACGGTTCTGCCGGGTGCACAGGAAGCATGGTGCCAGCACCTGCTTCTGGTGAGACCTCACAGAACTTACAATGATGGTGCAATACGAAGGGAAGCCAGCACATCATGTGGCAAGAATGGGAGCAAGAGAGCTAGGGGAGAGGTGCCACCCTTTTAAACGATCAGATCTCATGTGAACTAACCAAGTGAGGACTCACAATGGTGCTAAGCCACTGATGAGGGATCCACCCCCATGATCCAATCACCTCCCACAAGGCCCCTTCCCAACACTGAGGATTACATTTTGACATGAGATTTGGAGGGGGCCAGTATCCCAACCATATCATTCTGCCCCTGGTCCCCCAGATCTCACGTCCTTCTCATATTGCAAAATACAATCATGCCTTCCCAACAGTCCCCCAAAGTCTTAATTCATTCCAGCATTTACTCAGAAGTCCCACATCTCAAGTCCCAAGCTCTAAGTCTCATTTGGAGATAAGTTCTTTCTACCCATGAGCCTGTAAAATCAAGTCATTTACTTCCAAGATACAGTGGTGGTCTAGGCATTGGGTAAAGACTCCCATTCCAAATGTGACGAATCGGCCAAAGAAAGGGGCAACAAGGCCCATACAACTCTGAAACATAGCAGGGCAGTCATTAAATCTTAAATCTAAAAAAATCCTTGACTCCATTCCCCACATCTGGGCACACTGGTGCAAGGGGTAGGCTCCTGTGGTTTTGCAGGGTACAGCTCCTGCAGCTGCTCTCACAGGTTAGAGTTAAGTGCCAGTGGCTTTTCCAGGCTCAGAATGCAAGCTGTTGGTGGATCTACCATTCTGGGGCCTGGAGGGTGGCCCTCTTCTCACCAACTCCACTAGGCAGTGCCCCAGTGGGGGCTCTGTGTGGGAGCTCCAACTCCACAGTTCCCCTCAGTACTGTCCTAGTGGAGCTTCTCTGTGGGAGCTCTACCCCTGTGACAGGCTTCGAGCTGGGAACCCAGACTTTCCCATACATCTTCTGAAATCTAGGTGGAAGCCACCAAGCCTCCTTCATGCTTGCATTCTGTGCACCCGCAAGCCTAACAACATGTGGAAGCCCCGAAGCCTAATGGCTTGCACCCTCAAAACTGTGGCCCAAGCTATACCCCGGCCCCTTTGAGCTGAGGCTGGAACCAGAGTGCCCAAGATGCAGGGAGCAGTGTCCTGAAGCTGTGCAGGGCAGTGGGGCCCTGGACCTGGCCCCTGAAACTATTCTTTCCTCCTAGGCCTCCGGGCTGTGATGGGAGGAGCTGCCGAAAAGGTCTCCGAAATGCATTTGAGGCCTGTTTCCTGTTGTCTTGGATATTTGCACTTGGGTCCTTTTTAGTCATGCTAGTTTCTCTAACAAGTAGTCGCTCTGCAGCCCGCTTGGATTCCTCTTTTGAAAATGCTTTTTTCTTCTCTGCCACACGGCTAGGTTGCGAATTTCTGAAACTTTTATGCTCTGCTTCCCTTTTAAATATAAGTTCCAACTTTAAGTCATTTCTGTGCTTCTGTATCTGAGCACAGGTTATGAGAAGCAGCCAGGTCACATCTTGAAAGCTTTGCTGCTTAGAAATTTCTTCCACCAGATCTACCTAGATTATCACTCCTAAGTTCAAGCTTCCACAAAGCCCTAGGACACAGATACAATGCAGCCAAGTTCTTTGCTTAGGCATAGTATGGGTGACCTTTACTCCAATTCCCTCAACTTTCTCATTTCCAGCTGAGACCACATCAGCCTGGACTTCAGGGTCCAAATCACTAACAGCATTTAGTCACAACCATTTAACCAGTCTCCAAGAAGTTCCGAACAATCCCTCATCTTCCTGTCCAAACTCTTCCACCCTCTGCCTGTTACCCAGTTCCAAAGCTGCTTCCACACTTTCAGGTATCTTTATAGCAATGCCCCACTCCTCTATACCAATTTTCCATAGTAGGCCATTTTTGCATTGCTATAAAGAAATACCTGAGGCTGGGTAATTTATAAGGAAAACAGACTTGATTGGCTCATGGTTCTGCAGGCTGTACAGAAAACAGGGCACAGGCATCTGCTCAGCTTCTAGTGAGGCCTCAGGAAGCTTCCAATCATGGAGGAAGGCAAAGAGGACCCAGCATGTCACACAGTGAGAGCAACAGCAAGAAAGCCAGCGAAGAGGTGCCACACACTTTTCAACAACCAGATTTCACATGAACTAACTGAGCAAGAACTCACTCATCACCCAGGGGATAGTGTCCAGCCATTCATGAGGGATCTGCTCCCAGGACCCAAACACCTCCCACCAGGTCCTGCCTCCAACACTGGGATCACACTTCAACATGAGATTTGGGAAGGACACACATCCAAACCATATCAACACAACCCAACAATCTGGATGCAGAAAACACACAAATGACACATTGGAAGGTCTCTACAGGGAGAGAATGGGGTGCTGGACAGAGGACAAAAAGGAATGTGCCCTAGACAGGGCAGCAAAGGCCTCTCCAGCGAAGGAGAATCTGCGTGTAACATCACCCCCCACCCCCCAGCCAACATTACTTCCCTGTTTAATTTTCTTCATTGCCCTTGCTGCTGTCTGAAATTACCTTGTTATTTACCAACTGTCTGCCCCTCTTGGAGAATGCAAACTCTGGAAGGACCTTATTTCTCTTGCCTGATGCGTTGTAACTATTCAAATATCTGTGGGAGGGAGGAAGAAAGGACTTGAGGAGGACACATGAGAGGGAGGAAAAGACCAAGGAGGGGTGGACAGGGCAGAGAGTCAGAGAAACGCCATCAGTGGAGGGAGGCTCTGGGGCCATAGAATAGGCCCCAAATCATTGATTTCCAATGATTTAGGGAAATTCACTGAGATTTTAGGGAATTCACTGAGATTTTCTTTCTGAACTAAAAATATGATCTATGTTTGTAAGTGTTGTATAGACACAAAAAAAATGTGTGGTTACTACACAGAGAGAACAGAGTTCAATTATTCAAACCTTCACACACACACACACAGGCAGACATATGTATATACATGCACACACAGGCACACATATGTGCACACAGACACATATGTGCGCATACACACGTCAACTTCAGCTCTCCCTTGGCTCCTCAAATTTGCCCTTGTTTAGGCACCACCTTGAAGCCAGCCAGGATGAAAAGGGAGGGACGCTGGCTTCAGACAGAGCAGCTCAGGCCAAGGCACAGGCGATGTGAATGTGGGAGGAGGCACCACGCAGCCCATGGCAGAGGGGACAAGAGGGAAGATGTTGGGAGAGCCAGACGTGGAAGGAGGATGCTGGTGGGAGCGCTGTCCTGGAATCCAGCCCTTCTGGGGGGTGGAGGGAGCTCCCTCATGTCCACCTTAGAGCATGGGTTCCGGCAAGGCCGGCCTGCAGGCTGAGGACACAGTGGAGGCTGGGGAGAGGGCACGTGGCCAGCTGCTCTGCCAGCAGAATAAGGAGAGGTTTCTGTACGGGCCCCAGGAGGGCCAGGAGCAAGACAGCAGGCCTCGGTTTGTCTAATGTTCTATGGAAGATGGTTCTTTAAAGGGGTGGGGGGACTCTCGCAAGAATCACAAGGGAGCCATCTGAGCAGGTACCTTCCCTCCCATAAGGGGAAGGGGAGGGAAGAGGAGGAGGAAGTAGGATCTCCAGGGACGCCTGACAGGCAGGGGCTGGAATTCTGCCCGTCCTGGTGGGGCTGGGCCAGCTCCTGATAGCGTCATACAGAGAGAAGCTTTCCCTTTCATGTCCCCTCTCCTGGGACTAAGCTAGTGCATTTGTGTCCTGAGGCAAACAAAATGCCACAAACCAAGTGACTTAAACAACAGAAATGTGCTCTCTCAGCTCTGGAGGCTGGAAGTCTGAGATCAAGCAGCCCAGCAGGCCTGTTTCTTTCTGAGGCTGTCGGGAGAATCTGCCCCAGGCTCCCGGTGACTCCTGGCAGCCCCAGGCGTTCCTCGGCTTGTGGGCGGGTCGTCACACAGTCTTCCCTCCACGTTTGTCTATCTCTGTGCCCAAACTTCCCCTTTCTAACATTTTTATGTTATTAACTTTTTAATTTTATGTATTTAAAAAAAAAAAGGCAAGGTCTCATTAGCTGGGTGTGGTGGTGCACGCCTGTGGTCCCAGTTACTTGGGAGGCTGAGGTGTGGGGATGGTTTGAGCCTGGGAGGAGGTGGCTGCAGTGAGCCAAGATGGCACCACTGCACTCCAGCCTGGGCAACAGAGTGACACCCTGTCAAAAAAAAATTAAAACGGTCTCACTCTCTCACCCAGGCAGGAGTGCATTGGTGTAATCATAGCTCACTGCCTCAGTCTCGTGTGCACCACCATGCCCACTATTGTTTTACATTTTTATTTCTAGAGATGAGGTCTTGCTATGTTGTTCAGGTTGATCTCAAACTCCTGGACTGAAGCAATCCTCCCAGCTTGGCCTCTCAAAGCTGGGAACACAGGTGTGTGTCACCACACGTGGCCAAATTTCCCTCTCTTCTAAGGACACTAGTCATATGGGATGAGGGCACATCCTCATGTCCTCATCTTAACTTGGCCCATCTGCAAAGATCCTATTTGCAAATAAGGTCACATTCACAGGTACTGGGAGTTAGGACTTTAACACCTTTGTGGGGTAGGAGGGGCACAGTTCAGCTCATAACAGCCAGGAAATAAAGCAGAGATCACTCCCCCACCGCCTACACACACTGCAGGCTCCCAGCTGGAAGCAGGCCCCGGGAGAACAAAGAAAAAGCTCTAAGTTCAGACAAGGTCAGATGTGGTTTGGATATTCTCATAACCAAACTGATAGAGCTTGGGGGATCGAAGACAGACAGAAAGATCTGTCGTCTAAGCAATGCAGCGGCATCCACCAGCACCTCCGTCCAGGGCACAGAGGAGAACTGACCAGCAGAAGTGCTGTCAGTGGGCAGTGAGGGCGGAGGATGGAGCCCCAGCGCACTAGGCTCCAGGTCCCGCCTTCCACTCAAACAGTTTCTTTCGTTTCAGTGTGCGATCCCCAACCTCTGATGTTACACTGAAGCAGCTACCCAACGCGCTGTTTTTTACATTTCCCTTTTGGTATTTTATTTATCTGGCTTTAAAGGGGTCTGGCTGAGAATATTTAAAATCAGAGAAAGCACAGCTGGACACAAGGCAAACCGTATTCCACATGCGCATTTGTGTAGGAGCAGAGTTCAGCCAGCGTGATGCTGCCTCCCAGGTGCTTGGGTTGTCTCCCCCATCCTCTCTCCACCACTCCGTCCCACCTTCCCAGTACTTAAAAGAAGACGGCACTGACTAGCAACGAATGCCCCAGCTCGGGAGAGCAGCTTTGTGACCCGAGGGCCACGGCTTCCAGGAGCCTGAGGCGGGGAGGTCAGCCCAGTGGAGGGAACAGCACAAGCCAGGCTCGCGTGTTGACATGAAGGGTTCTCTGAGCCCAGCCAGAACAAATACTAACACACACTGCCTGTGCTGGCTGCTGTCTAGCGGCCACTGGTCCCGAAACTCCACACAGTCAGGCCATCTCTGAAGCAGCCAACACGCACCTACCTTGTGGGCAAGAACACGAATCTATCATTTGCACTCGTGTATTTGCAATCGATGTGAACGCTCAGTCTCTATGCTGCATTTGGGGAAAACGCAGCCATTTCAACTACAAACAAAAAAAGAGACGGCAGACAACAATTTGAAAAAAGGAGACCAGGAGCATCATATTTCACTGAGTAAATTGACAAGAGGTCAAAAAGCTTGATCTTGGCCACTGATGTGCTTGGTCTGAAAGCTCAACTGCCACTTAAATATTTATAGGCCAGCGCGGTAGCTGCAGCCTCCAGTGGCCCTGAGTCCACAGAGGAGCAAGGCTGGGGCCATTCTATGAGAAAAAACAAGCTCCCTCCCAAGCAGGGTTCTGGGCAGGAGAGGACTCCGCTCCTGCAACCAGCCCACATTCGCTGAGCCTTCGTTGCTGTGTCCTGAATCCTGGAAGAATGTGAGTGATGGTCTTGCACAGGGAGGCGGATGGCAATAGACCAGGCGGAGATGCAAGTGCACACGTGAGAAAAAATGCTGAAACTCTCAGCTCTCTGTTATGCTCCTGGCATCCTCACCTCACTCAACCTCCCTCCCTCCACCATGCCAGCACAAGGACTGCCTGTAAATCATCTTCATCCCCCTTTGTGGAAAAGACTGAAGATCTGTATACGGCAAGGTCAGGAGTGGTCTCACCCAGTGCTATCCAAGAGAAACACAGGGTCAGCCACCTGAATAACTTTACACTGTCTAGTGGCCGCCTTAAAAAAGTGGAAAGTAACAGATAAAACTAGTTTTCATATTTTATTTCACTCAGTATATCCAAAATATTACCAATTCAACATGGAATGAATTAATAATTAAAATTATTAATGCCGGCCAGGCACGGTGGCTCACGGCTGTAATCCCAGCACTTTGGGAGGCCAAGGTGGGTGGATCACCTGAGGTCAGGAGTTTGAGACCAGCCTGGCCAACATAGTGAAACCCCTCTCTACTAAAAAACACAAAAATTAGCCAGGCATGGTGGCATGCACCTGTAATTCCAGCTACTTGGAAGGCCAAGGCAGGAGAATCGCTTGAACCCATGAGGCAGAGGTTGCAGTGAGCTGAGATCTTGTCACTGCACTCCAGCCTGGGTGACAGAGTAAGACTCTGTCTCAAAAAAAAAAAAAAGTTATTAATGTTATTTTACATTCTCTTTTTTTCCCCTCACAGGGTCTCACTCTGTCACCGTGGCTGGAGTACAGTGGCACAGTCTCAGCTCATTGCGACCTCCACTTCTTAGGCTCAAGCAGTCCGCCTGCCTCAGACTCCCCAAGCGCTGTGATTACATGCGTGAGCCACCACGCCCAGCCCATTCTTTTACTACGTCTTCGAAAATCTTAATGTGACACATTTCTGTTCAGTCAAGCCATGGTTCCAGAGCTCGATGGCCATACATGGCTCCTGTGTCTACGAGACAGGCGGAGGTCCGGAATGGCGCTGCACCATGTATTCAAGAAGGGGGCAGGTGCTGACATAAAACATCTGGGAGACCTCCAGGAAGCACAAACACCTCCCACAGCTCTTGGCTTTGGTAACTGGGATGTAAATATGCCAGAAGGCTGGGTTCAGTGGCTCATGCCTGTAATCCCAACACTTTGGAAGGCCAAGGCCAGTGGATCACTGGAGGCCAGGACTTCGAGACCAGTCTGGGCAACATGGCGAAACCCCAACTCTACAAAAAATACAAAAATTAGCTGGGTATGGTGGTCCATACCTGTAGTCCCAGCTACTCAGGGGGCTGAGGTGGGAGGATCACCTGAGCCTGGGAGGCAGAGGTTGCAGTGAGCCATGATCACATCGCTGCACTCCAGCCTGGGCGACAGGGCAACCTTATCTCAAAAAAATAAAATGAATAAATAAACAAGCCCAGAGATTTTGCCAGGAACCTCCTCTCTTCATTCTCTGCCCTTCTCCTCTCTGGAATCTCATGGGAATCTCCTCTCAGTGACTGTTCTTATACAAGGTGCCACGTGAACGATGGGCCAAGGAGGACGGAGGTCTCTGAGGAGGGGCAGGATTCTGGTGGGAACCGTGTGACGGGAAACTGGGAGACAGGCATGGCCTGAAATGGGGACGTGAATACGGGGAAATCTGGACGACGCTGGAGCCTCAGGGTCGGAAGAGTTGCAGTCTCTGGGGTGGTGAGCACAGACTCCAGCTGCCTCGAACTCTGGGGCCCGTGACAGAAACTGCTCTCCTGCCACATGCTGGAGGCTGCAGGAGTGGGGCCACCCTGCCTGCGCCCCCAGTCCAAGTTCAGCTCTTTGGTGGGTGAGGTGGGGGCCTTCCCTGGACCCTGCTCCTCCGATTGAGCATTTGCGGTGAAGATGCCAGAGCCCCTTAAACCCATGTGCAATTTCGCATGGCGGCACGCACCAGGCCTCTGAGGTATCACGGCTGGCGCATGGTGGCGCACACCAGGGCTCTGGGGTATCACAGCTGGCGCATGGCAGCACGCATCAGGGCACTGAGGTATCACGGCTGGCGCTGTCACACGGTGCGCCTGCATCACGACCAGGCAGACTTGTATTCAGACACTCCACCCGCCTGCTTTCTACAAGCCCCATGATGTTGAAAATGACATAACTGGCCAAGCACAGTGGCTCACGCCTGTAATCCCAGCACTTTAGGAGGCCAAGACAGGAGGATCACTTGAGCCCAGGAGTTCAAGACCAGCCTGGTCAACACAACAAGACCTTGTCTCAAAAGAAATTACATAATATCTCAGATTCTCAATTTTCTTGTCTTAAAACCAGAATAACTGCCATGGTGGACAGCTGCCATTCGCAATCTGTATTCCAGCAGTCATGCCTCCTCTTGGTGGCAAGAACACCTGGCGTTCCGTGTGGACTAATCTATTGATCCTCAACTGAGTCCAGGTGATCTGGGTGCCCCTGGTGCTTAGGGTCAGTCATGTGACCACACCTTAGCCAATTGGAGGGTATCATCCTCCTGGGCACAGTGATTGGCTCAGGGCTAGGCAGGTGAGCTGAGCTAGTAACTAACTAGTAATTAACTAGTCTCGGCATTGTTGCGGGAGTTATACAAAGAGGCTCCTCTCCATGGCCCTCTAGCCCAGAAGCATGTGAACCATTGGCTGAGAAGTGCAGAGACCAAGGATCTACACACAGTATTTGAGCTGCTAAACCATTACTGGTCATATGACCCCTTTGCACAAACTAAAAAGAGGTGCTAACCACTGACTGTCTACTGAGGTGAGCAGATCTGCAGTGCTGTGGTGTCTGTAGCAGGCATTGGCATCTGATGTGGCATAAAGCTTACATAACTACATGCAATGACCCTGTCAGTGCCCAGCCTCTGACAGGTCAGTCTCACCAATAAATTCCCCTCTCTACTTAAGCACAGTTTGGGTTAGAGTTTTGGTAACTGCTGAGTCAGAGCAGATGCAATAACTACCACCAGTGAAGATAAAATGAAGCCACCTAGATTGAAAACCTGAGCCTCACACCTGCACAGAGTAGCCCCTTCATGAGTACGCATCTCTGTTCCTGGTCGCCATTGTAGAAATGAAGGTTCCAGAACTCTGAAAGTCTAGACTGTGTTCCCTCTTCTCTGCACTATTTCTGTGAGTAAATGTCACATGATCAAGACCCTTAGGAGCTCCAAATCTCACCTGTGTAGAACTGAAATCACCTGAGCTTACCTACTTGGTGGGAAAGGGGCTGCACTAGCTTCTGCAGGCTGCAGCCGGCCCCATGCCCCAGCATGGGCCATGCGAACTCCATTGCCCTGACCACTCCCTCCCGGGTGCATTCACTCCTGCTGATCACACAAGACCTGGATTCTCTCCTCGGCCCCGCCAAAAAATCCCCCAAACTTCACCCTCAATCCAGCTAGTAGCTGACCTGTCAAGCTCTGGGGAGAGACCAGTCTGGGGCAATTCTCACCAATGTGAAGGGTGCATGGGACTTGCACAATCCGAGTTTCGCGTCTCCTCCTTGGCCAAGTTTCCTGCTTGTCTCCTAGGCCAGCCAGTTCCAGCACCAAGCCACCTGGGAAGCTTTTAAGAATCTGGAGGCCAGGCACGGTGGCTCACGCCTGTAATCCCAGCACTTTGGGAGGCCAAAGTGGGTGGATAATGAGGTCAAGAGATCGAGACCATCCTGGCCAACATGGTGAAACCCCATCTCTGCTAAAAATATAAAAATTACCTGGGCATGGTGGCATGTGCCTGTAATCCCAGCTACTCGGGAGGCTGAGGCAGGAGAATCTCTGGAACCCAGAAGGTGGAGGTTGCAGTGAGCCAAGATCGTGCCATGGGACTCCAGCCTGGTGACAGAGCAAGACTCCGTCTCAAAAAAAGAAAAAAGAATCTGGATAGACTGGGCACAGTAACTCGCGCCTGTAACCCCAGCACTTTAAGAGGCCACGGCAGGAGGACTGCTTGAGTCCAGGAGTTTGACAACAGCCTGGGCAACATAGCAAGACCCCATCTCTACCCCACAAAGAAAAAAATAGCTGGGTGTGGTGGTGCACTCCCCTGGTCCCAGCTACCTGGGAAGCTGAGTTGGGAGGATAGCTGGAGCCCAGAAGGTTGAAGCTTCAGTGAGCTATGATCGTGCCTCTACACTCCAGCCTGGATGACAGAGTAAGACCCTGCCTAACAAAAAAGAATCTGGATGTCCCAGCTGTTCCACAGGATAATTAACCAGAATCTCTGTGGGTGGGAAAGAAGGCACCTGGATATGTTTAAACCATCCCAGGTGGTTCCCATGTGTGGCCAGGTTTGGCTGGGCCGGCTGGATTATTTTTGCCACGTGTCAAGAGGATGACAGTCAGGGTGGAGGGAGGGCTGGGATGACTGACGGTCCGAGGTCAAGTGTCTGTCGCCTTCCTCCCCTCCTGCTCCACCCCCTCAGAAGTTGCTGTCGATCATCCTGAAGACAGAGAGGAGATGGCCCTGTCCATGCGCCCTGGGACAGGCTGGGACAGGGCCAGGCACCTGTTGACAGAATTTCTGGCCTTTCATGGATTCAAATCCACATGCCTAGCCAAGGAATAAAGTAGTGATTTCAACTAGAGAAGTTCAGCAGCAGACAGAAAGCTTTACTTCTTAAAATTGCCTTCTTTCCATTGAAAACAGGAAGAAACACGACTAAGCGTAAAAATTAGATTCACAAAAGTACTAAGTGCCAGAAACATAAATAGATGATTCACCAAAAAGACATTAAAATGCCACTCAAAAAATGAAAAGATGTTCAACTTCACCTGTAACAAGAGAAATGCAAATGAAAACTACACTGAGATACTCTCAAATTGGCAGGTTACCCAGCCTAGCAACACTGTGTGACATGGGTGCTCCCAGACGCCTCTGGGTGGGACTCAGAACGGACCTTCCTGCTGGGTCCTGTAACGAAGCCTTGGGTTCAATGGCTTCCTGACCAGCAACCCCGCTTCTAGACAACTTCTACCCTCAAGACAACATAAAAATGGCCTTTAACAATATGCAAATACATATGCATAGTTATTCCATGCCGGTGTGTTAATTGTGAAATGCCAGAAACAGCCTAAATGTTCACACGGAGGAGGCAGGTTGAATAAGCGCTGCCTTCCTGTGGCGGAAAACTGTGCAGGGCCTGAGAAGGGGAGATCTCTGTGAAGCACTGTGGAGCAATTTCCAGGCTCTACTGTGGGTTTTTAAAAAAAACTATTGCTTTAATTGACAAAAAAATGTATATATGTGTATTATATATCTACAGTAACCCCTAAGCTCAAAAAAAAAAAAAAAAAAAGAAGTGTGAACAAATACTGAACACTACTTGGTAAAGTTTTTCCCTTGGGATTAAGCAGCTAAATATCTATGTTGCCTAAAATAGAATCCAGGTTTCTCAGATAAAAACTGAGGAGGGAGTTGAAATACAGAAAGAGAGGCTGGAATAAAACATGTGGGGTTAAATTGGATTTGAAAGCATCAAATAGAGATAAGTAGATCCATAGATTTGGAAATAGACACAGAAATGCACGCACGCGCACGCACATGCACACACATGCACATGCACGCACACGCTCACACACACATGCACGCACACTCCCCATCCTGGCACTGTCGACTGTGGGACCTGGAGTCCTCCCACCCAGATCTTGATTTCTAAATATCACTTGCCACCCAGAGAAGCATGGGCTTCTTCGGGAAGGGGCTAACTCTACAGCTGTGACAGAGAAAGTGCAGGTGGATCCTACAGTATCTCATTTCGTAGAAAGTAAAGAGGGACTCAGAAATGACAGCCACGTGTCCAAAAGACATGGGAACCATCTCTGAAGGAGCTCCCGCCGGCGTTTCAACTTCAGCTTTAAAATAATGGCAATAAATTTAACCTTGGAATAAAATAAGAATCCATCAGTCCATACTCATACAAATAAACATAAATAAAGGGGGGTGGGGCAGGGAAGGCCCGTTCACAGAGGCTGGAGGAACAACAGGAAAACTGCCCCTTGTACTAATCAATCAACCAGAACAGCGAGGGGTCTGGACCAGAGCTGCTCTCAGCAGGTGTGAGCAGCATGCTGGAGTCTGACGAGGAATCGGAGTCTCCACCCACTCACCAAACCCTACCACAACTCCCGGCTACGTGAAGAGGGGCCCTGGGAATTTCACAGGGGAGCAACTCAACCATGTGATCAAGTTGACATCCCCAGTAACATGACATCCTGAAATCACGTTTCCTGATACCATGCTTGGAGATGGAGGCAAATTCCCGAAAAAACACAACACCCCAGCCAGGCGCAGTGGCTCACACCTGTAATCCCAGCACTTTGGGAGGCCGAGGCGGGTGGATCACTTGAGCTCAGAAGTTCAAGACCAACCTGGGCAACGTGGTGAAATCCCATCTCTACTAAAAATACAAAATTTAGCCGGACACGATGGCATGCACCTGTAGTCACAGCTACTTGGGAGGCTGAGGTAGAAGAATCACTTGAACCTGGGAGACAGAGGTTGAATTGAGCTGAGATCGCACCACAGTGAGCCGAGATCACACCACTGCACTCCAGCCTGGGCAACAGGGCAAGACCCTGCCTCAAAACAAAAAACAAAACACCCGAATCTAATTTTGAGGAAACATCAGACAAACCCTCCGTGAGAAACCTTCTGTAAAACGACTGTCCCGCACTCTTTGAAAATGGTCCAAGGGAAGAAAGACAAGGAAACATTACAGGTTAAAGGGGATTGACGGGACACCACCAGTAAAAGTAGCACATGGTATTGGATTGGATCCTGGACAGGAAACACACACACACACACACACACACACACACACACACACACACACGGCTCTAAAGGACCTTATGGGGCAACTCAGACCATCTGGGTGCAGACTCATCACGATACTGCAGCCATATTACACTTCCCCCTCTTGATTATTTCCTGTGGTTTTATAAAGAATGCTCCCATTCTTCGGAAATGCATGCTGGGACACATATGGGATGAAGGGAGTATCACATCTGCAACTCACTCTCAAATACCATTTGCCTCATCCTCTCTCCCTCTTTTTCTGAATCATCTGACAGCAACTTGTAGAAAAGAGAGAAAGACAAAGCTAACAGGACCCAAGGCCAGCAGTGATCCGATCCTCAGGGGAGGTGTATGGAGTCTACCTCTGCACATTTTTTTTGTAAGTGTGAAATTATAGCAAAGTTAAAAGCTACCAGAAAAGATCTCCCTTCTTTCTAAAATTAATACTACAGGGCTTAAAACAAATGAACACAGAAGCACACCTGGCAAGTTGTTATTTTATCAGGACTTTGCAAGGGATATGGAAGCAGCAAGTGTGCAAGAAGAGAGAGAGTCTAAAACGTGGCACACCCCTCGCTTCTAAGGGGCTTGGCACAGGTCACGAAGCCCTGGAGCACTCTCTGTTTACCCACCAATGCCATTCATGAGCCACTCTGCACTACAAGGGCACCAAGCAGTATTGTCTTCTTTGATCCTAATGCTCAAAATACTGCGGACATTGCTAAAGGCAGGACTGCCTGGCAAGACAAAGTTTCGGTCCAAGATACCAAATTGTGAATCACACCCATTGTGAATCACACCCATTGTGAATCACACCCAGTGAACCCCAGTTTCACTATCCCCTGCTGTGAGTTCAATCCTGTGTCCTGCAGAGGAGAGGTGGCAACTGTCCCCCATACCCAACACAGATCCCGGCACATGGAGATCAGTCAATAATGTTTACCAAAGGAAGGGAGGGAGGGGAGGGATGGAGGAAAGAGGGAGAGACAAGGGAATGAGGAGGAAGGGAGAAGGGAAGGAGTGGGGAAGGAGGGGAGGAGAGAGGGAGGGAGAGAAGGGAGGGAGGAAAGGAGAGAAGGAGAGAAGGAAGAAGGGAAGGAAAGAGAGAACAAAAGGGAGAGAGGAAGAGAGGAAGGGAGAGAAGGAAGGAGAGAAGGGAAAAAGGGAAGGAGGAAAGGAGGGAGAGGGAAGGAAGAAGGGAGGGACAGAGGGAGGAAGGGAAGGAGGAAGAGAGGGAGGGAGAGAAAGAAGAAGAGAAGGAGGGAGGAAGGGAGGGAGGGAGGAAGAGAGGGAGGGAGGAAGAGAAGAAGGGAGAAAAGGAAGAAAGGAGGGAGGGAGGAAAAAATGAGGGAGGGAGGATAGAAAAAAAGGAGTGATGGAGGGAAGGAAGGAGAGAGGAAGAGAGGGAGGGAGGAAGAGAGGAGGCAAGGAGTGAGGGAAGGGGTGAGGGAGGGAAGGAAGGAGAGAGGAGGGAAGGAAAGCGGGAAGGAGGGAGGGAAAAGAGAGAGACAACATCCCTGTCTTTCAGGGGCGAAAAGAGACTTGACAGTTTCCTGCCCCAGCTGGAAACAGATGGCTCACTTAAACTGGATAATTTGAAGAGTACTGAATAGAGGAATTGTTTACAGAGTTGTCACAGGATACAGGAATAAAAAAGACAGTGATGTTTCCACGGGCTAGCAAAATCTGGAAGCCCACCCTTGTGAGAAGAGAGAAGGATGAAGCAGCATGGGAGGAAAGCAATGCGGGACAGGCACTGTGGGTTCAGGGAAAGGGATGAAGCTTCCAGCAGCGAGGAAACAGCCACCACCTTGCTTCCTTCCAGCCAGGACCCCTGGTCGGGGGATCATGCTGAGCCCCTACACAGCTGCAGGCCGGGGGCTGGTCGTGAAGGAAAGGTGGACCTCATGATTAGAGGTTTGGGGCTTGAAGCCAGGCGATATCAGCCCAACCCCCAGGGAGGGCGGGGGCTAGAGCTGGAGTTTGATCACCTGGCAATGACTCCCATCAGTCACACCCAGGGAGTGAAGCCCCAGTAAGAACGTTGGCCACCGAGGCTCAAGGAGCTTCCTTGCCAGTGACAGATGGGGGTGATGCTGTGTCCTGAGGATATGGAAGCTTCACATTTGGGACCCTCCCTCAGACCTGGCCTTGTGTGTCTCTTGTCTTGTGTCCTTTATAACAAAACTGTAATAAGCATAGCACTTTCCTGAGTTCCCTGAGCCGTTCTTGGGAATTTTCAAACCTGAAGGGGTCATGGGAATTCCTCAGGTTTGCAGCCAGTTGTTCCTGAAACCTCTGAAATCCCTGAAACCACCTTCCTGGAGCTTGTAACTGGTGTCTGCAGTGTGGGGGCCTCAGGGGCACCATGTCCTTAACCTGTGAAACCTGACCTGATGCTGAGGAACGAGTGTCAGAACTGCATTGAGACCAAGTTCAAAGCGAAGGTGACGGTAAGAACACTCCATAACATTTTAGTGCTTCCGACATACAGGGTCCTGACCCAGGGCCCTACTCAGCCCCCACAAACAGCCCCTATGGCAGGACAGCCTTAATGTCCTAATTTTACAGATACAGGGCCCGTGGCTCAGAGAGACATGGACCTGGAATGGGAGGCTGCACAGAATGGCTGCAGAGTGCACAGAAGAAACAGCAGACAGATCTGCGCACCTCCTGCACCTGAGGAGCTGCAAAGGCAAAGGGGGCAGCATGTGTGGGATGAGAACAATGGAGATGGTCAGATCCCAGGGTCTGGGTCCAGCCTATGCTGAGAGGTCTGAGGTCCGAGGGGAGTGGGTAGATGAGAACACTCGGGGGCCATAGGCAGGTGAAATGGTTTTATTCAGCAGCAGCTCTCATTAACAGCTTTCTCACACTGGCTCTTCACACCTTCTGCCCAGTCTCGGCTGCTTGAGCCAGTGGCTCCCACAAGCAGCTGCATGGCCGGCTCTCCCCTGCCTTCAGGGTTAGCAGCTTAACTCTTTCTCTCTCTGGGCACAAGCACAAGCTGTGCCATGCCATGCCACGCCATGCTGAGCTATGCCCTGGCTCCCCTCTATCCCTCTGCAAGATGGACAGCTCTGGTTCTCTCTCTCTTTCTCTGGGTGCCAGTGCACCCGCCATGTTAAGCCAAGTTGAGTCAAGCCAAGCCCCAAGAGCCCCTGTACAGCGTTAGCAGGGCAATTATACCTTTTGCAAACCATAGTGGCTCAGAGCCAAGTATGAACTTAAACAAACAGGTTATATAACATGTGGAGGTGTGGTGTGCCTGCGTGCCAAACTCACTGAGTCACTCTGGCCAGACATCTGCCTTGACCTATCCTTAACCAAAGTCATCCATGGATCTTACAGAGACCAGTGGGAAGATAATTCTGCACAGGGAACAGCCCAAACCGGGGCACAGGGGTGAGAGGGGACACAAGAATGTGGTGAGAGAGACATGGCTGAAGCGGCAGGATTCATGCCCGGGCTGGTGGGGAAGTGTTCACAGCACAGCTTGCAAATAGCACATGCTTGATAATTATGTAAAAATAGGCTAAAAACTGGAATAGTAGCTTGCACTAACAAGATAAGACCCAAGGGAAGACATACCAGATGATATGGTTGGGCTCTGTGTCCCCACCCAAATCCCATCTTGTATTGTAATCCCCATAATCCCCACATGTCCAGGGAGGGACGAGGTGGGAGGTGATTGGATCATGGGGCGGTTTCCTTCATGATGTTCTCGTGAGAGTGAGGAAGTTCTCACGAGATCTGGTGGTTTTATAAGGCGCTCTTCCCCTTTCATTCCTCACTCTTCTCTCTCCTGCCACCCTGTGAGAAGGTCAAGCTTGCTTCCCCTTCACCTTCCACCATGACTGTAAGTTTCCTGAGGCCTCCCCAGCCATGTGGAACTGTGAGCCAATTCAGCCTACATCCTTTATAAATTATCTGGTCTTGGGTATGTCTTCATTGCAGTAGGAGAATGGATGAACACACCAGGAATGCAGGAGGTCTTTCCTAGTGCCTGTGGTCAGAATACCCTTTCCGAGTTTGCCAGGATTCTTCTCTCTAAGCAGTGAAGCCACTGACGGTAAAAACCACCCAAGAAGTACCATCTTCAAGTGCATGTACTTGGGATCTGTGGTGGGTTGAAGGCTGGGGCTCAGTAAGGCACGTTTAGGCCTTTTTCCACAGAACCTATGAATGTTGCCTTATTTGGGAAAAGAAGCTTTGCAGATATAATTAAATTAGGGATCTTGAGATGAGGGGAGCATCCTGGATTACACAGGTGGACCCTGAATCCAATGACTGCTGTTTTTGTAAAAGACCCACAGAGGAGCAGACAGACACACAGACAGAAGAGGAGAGGGTAATGTGACCCCAGGGGCGGAGACTGGAGTGATGCAACCAGGAGCCCAGGAATGCCTACGGCTGGGAGAGGCAAGGAAGGGGCCCTCCCTTGAGCTCTCAGAGGGAGCACAGCCCTGCCGACACTGTGATCTCAGCCCCAGGACCTCAGACTTCCGATCTCCAGAACTGAAGTTTTAGGACTCTCTATTTATGGTGATTTCTTACTCATGGACGTTCTACGGAGGCTTGGAGAAGCAGATCTTCCCGGTAGCCACCAGCATGTGAGCATTTTGCCTTGGGAAACTAGAGGGCAGTGGTCATGTGGGTTCTCGTGAACACACCAGCCCTGCTCTCTCTCCCAGCTTTGGGCCCAAGGCCTTGGTATGTGCAGCTCCCTCCAACTGAGGCACCCTTCCCCCAGGTGTTCCACGGTCAGCTCCTTAGCCGACTTTACATATATTGAGGTCTCAACATAAAGTTTACACTTGTTCAGCACCATGAAGCCGCCAACCCAACACCCATTCCCAGCACCCTTCTCTCACGCCCATTTCCACTAGAGACTGGAAAGGAGAAATGCTCACTGTCCCACCCTTCCTTGCAGCTACCCCATGATTATCCATGGGGCACAAATTCGCCTACCACCTCATGAGAAGTCTGTTAAAGAAACTTTAGGATGACTTTTCTTTCCTTTTTTTTTTTTTTTGAGATGGAGTCCCTCTCTGTTGCCCTGGCTGGAGTGCAGTGGTGCAATCTCAGCTCACTGCAACCTCTGCCTCTCAGGTTCAAGCGATTCTCCTCCCTCAGCCTTCTGAGTGGCTGGGATTACAGGCGCCCACCACTACACCTGTCTAATTTGTTTGTATTTTTAGTAGAGATGGGGTTTCACCATGTTGGCCAGGCTGGTCTTGAACTCCTGACCTCAGGTGATCTGCCTGCCTCAGTCTCCCAAAGTGCAAAAGTGCTGGGATTACAGGTATGAGCCACCACACAGTCCAGGAAGGCTTCTACTTTTCTGATAGGACAGAAAAGTAGAAGGGGCTAGATGGGGCTGGTGCCATTTTTCCAACCATGAGCACAGATGCGGTGCCTGGAGCTACAACAACCATTTTGTGACCTTGAGGAGGAAAAAAAAATGAAACAAGAGACTGTGGCCCTGATCCAATGTCACAGCTGCCCAATTCCAGACTTTTGATCAAGTGAGAAATGAAGCCCCACTTGTTTACACCACCTTGCTTTCAGATGCCATCATTCCTGAGTGCTCTGTTTCCTCACCCAAGAGGACATCACTAACAACTCTGACTTGCATCTTTCCCTCCATCATCTCTACCATGTTTCTGTGATTAATTTTCCTTACTGCACATACTAAAATTTTCTCATTATTGACTGTCTGCCTCCTCTACACCACCACTGGGATTTAAGCTACGTGAGAACAGGACCTTCTCCTAGTCACCAGTCTATCCTCAGTGCCTAGATGGGTGCCTCTGAACATGAACCTCCCCACCCCAAAGATTTGTTCAAGCCAGGGTTGCTCAGTCTCAACACTATTGAAACTGTGGGCTGCCTCACTTGTTGCACAGGGTTTTCCTGGGCATCGAAGGATGTTTTGCAGCACCCCTGGCTTCTACCAACCAGAGGCCAGCAGCTTGTCCCCACCCCAACCCCAACTGTGATAACCAAAAACTTCTCCAGACATTACCAAAGTCCCTGGGGGCAAAATCATCCGGTTGAGAACTGCTGGTTTAATGAGTGGGTTTAATGATTGCCGGAAACGGCCTTCTCCAAGTGCATGTGAAAATGATACAATATTGAAATATACTGGTAGATGAGAAAGTCAGGTACCAAAAAAAATTATTTTCATACCACTTAGAAGAAAATTATTTATTGTCAAATGAATCACAGGATGTTATGGTCAATGGGCCAGCATATTTGTGTACGTGTTCCTGGGCATAATTTGAGATGATATGATATGGTTTCAGAGTGGAAAAGGGGCACATTCTTACATTTCCCACCTCCAGTGGAAGCTGAAAACTCCACAGATTCGTGTCCGATGAACAACTCGGAACGTGCCTCCAAGTCTCATCAACGCTCCGAGAGTTCTAAAATAATTCCCTTTTAAACCCTCAAATCTCTCACTAAAAATGCTCTGCTCTAATTCTAAGGAAATTTCCACAGATGGAGACAAAGATAAATATGTGCTCTTGGCCAGGTCTGCATCTCACAATACGACTCATTAAATCAATTAAATCACTTGCTTGGCAGGATTATTTATGGAAATAAGAAATCGTTTTCCATCAGCAAGTTTGAGGGTGGCTAAACACCACTTCACATCGGTTCGGCGGATAGAGCTCATGCTCACATAATTATGAACCAAACCTTCCATTTCGTGAGGCCTCTTTAACTCTCCCAAGTGCTTCCCAATCTACTTAGGACCTGGCATCTCCCAGAACGGGATCTCCTTTTGCAGAGGGGAATGGTCTCACAGTATCTCTATTTGCAGATGCGACCTCGAGGCGACACATGGGCAAGTTGCCAGCTAAGCCAGAACCAGAACTCAAGATTTTAACAGGAAAACCTCCACAGGGGGTTGCAGAGACCAGCCTGGCAGGCAGGCAGGCAGGAGCTGTGGGGAACTGAAGAACCACTGCTCCCTCTGCCAGCTGATAGCAGCCGCTCAGAAACAGAGTGGGCGCCGCCGGAGCCTCTCATTTCTTTTTTCAAGACAACTGTCAGAAATTCAGGTTATGATAGGAAGGTTTTGCGCTTTGGGTCCTTAACATCAGCCACCGATTCAAAATTGAAAACACAGCATTTGCAGGCCTTATCCTAGCATTTAGATCCACACTTCGTGACCTTCACACTTGCCTTCGCCCGAATCCCTTCATTCCTCAGGAAGCCACCTCGAGTCATTTCCTTCTCAGGGGTTTGTGCTGCTCCCAGGAAACAAAGGAAGCCCCAAGAAAGAACAATCTGTCTCAGAAAAAGGACAGAGATTCCGCAAAGAAAGAGTTCCCACTCGAGGATGGCAGAATTACCAGTGCCTGCTCCCGCCTTTCCAGGAGGACCATGACTTGGGCTAAGCTGTTAGAACATCCACACATCACTTCCCGTTTAGGTTCCTCGTAAACGGCAGGAACTGCTCAGGCAGAGGAGGTGGGTCCCTCACCGGACAGCTCAACTCGGGGGCTGGCTCATCTGCCGACCTGATCCTGGATCTGGGACTGGCCGTCAGATTTCCCGGGGGCTGCCACCTCATCAACCTGTAGCTGGCACAAAGAGGCCAAAAGCCTATTTGGCAAAACCCTCGGCAAATGGTCGGTACCCCCAAAACCAAACCTCAAGCTGCAGTGAGGGATGCTGAGGCACTGAAGAACCTTGTGATGACTCAGCTATGCCAGAATAAATCCCCGTGGCTCACCAGCTACTGACCTCCAGATGCTGGAGAAGCGCCATAGCCCAGAGGCCCATGGAGCTTCGGGAAGACAACCAGGTGAGCGTGCTACTCGTGGACCAAGGCCTGTCCGAAATCCTGCTTCAAGCCTGGATGACAGGTCATTGCAGTAGAACTGGAACTGCGTTCGTGGAATCTCAGAGGGTTTGGATCTGTGTTCCCGCCCAAATCTCATGTCGAACTCTATTCCCCAGTGTTGGAAGTGGGGCCTGGTGGGAGGTGCCTGGATCATGGGGATGGATTTCCCTTTTGGTGCTCTTCTCATGATCGTGAGTTATTGTGAGAGCTGGTTGTTTAAAAGTGTGTAGCACTGGGCCAGGCGCGGTGGCTTACGCCTGTAATCCCAGCACTTTGGAAGGCCGAGGCAGGCGGACCACCTGAGGTCAGGAGTTTGAGACCAGCCTGGCCAACGTGGTGAAACCCCATCTCTATTAAAAATACAAAAAAAAAATTTTTTTAATTAGCTGGGCGTGGTGGCACACAACATAATCCCAGCTACTCAGGAGGCTGAGGCAGGAGAATCACTTGAATCTGGGAGTCGGAGGCTGCAGTGAGCCAAGATCGTGCCACTGCACTCCAGCCTGGGCCACAGAGTGAGACTCTGTCTAAAATTTAAAAAATAAAAAAAATGTGTGTGGCACCTCCTCCTTTCCTCCTTCACTTTTTCTCTAAGTGTTTGGCGCCTCCTCCTTCACTTTTCTCTCTCCTGCTCCAGCCATATAAGACATGCCTGCGTCCCCTTCGCCTTCCGCCATGATAAAAAGTTTCCTGAGGCCTCCCCAGCCATGCTTCCTGTACAGCTGGTGGAACCATGAGCCAATTAAACCTCTTTTCCT
>NW_012102388.1:1732234-1736384 GCF_000951045.1 Mandrillus leucophaeus
CTAAGCCCCTAAGGTGGTGGTATCAGCAGGTGGGGAGCTGTAAGAGGCGATGAGAGCTCCAGGGTGGGCCCTCATGATGGCATTAGTGCGCCATAAGGGGCTGAAGATCCCAGAGCTCCCGACTGCCGCCGTGTGAGGACACAGCCTTGAAGGCTCCGTCTGCGAAGCAGGAGGTGGCCCTCATCAGACACCGGACCTGCTGACGTCTTGATCCTGGACTTCCCGGCCACCAGCACCGTAGGCAATCAGTGCCTGCCGTTTATCAGCCACCCCGCCTACGGGGTTTTGCCACAGCAGCATTGATGAACTGGGACACACACATGTTCACACAAAAACCTGTAGGTGAATTTTTTTATGGGCTTTATTCTTAACTGTCAAAAATTGGAAAAAAATCCAAATGTCCCTCAGTGGAGGATGGATTTAAAAAAAAAAAAACACACAGTGGGCCAGGCATGGTGGCTTACGCCTGTAATCCCAGCACTTTGGGAGGCCAAGGCAGGCAGATCACGAGTTCTGGAGATCGAGACCATCCCAGCCAACATGGTGAAACCCTGTCTCTACTAAAAATACAAAAATTAGCCAGGTGTGGTGGCTGGCACCTGCAGTCCCAGCTACTGGGGAGGTTGAGGCAGGAGAATCGCTTGAACCCGGGAGGCGGAGGTTGCAGTGAGCCAAGATCGAGCCACTGTACTCCAGCCTGGGTGACAGAGTACGAGTCCGTCTCAAAAAAAACGGAAAACACAGACACACAGACACACAGACACACACACACACACACACACACACACACACAGTGGCACATCCACACAGTGGACTATTAGTCATGAAAAGGAGCAAACCACGACACAGCCCAAACCATGGATGAGTCTCAAATGTACCATGAGAAGAGAGGGTTCCAGACCCACAGGCTTCCTGCCGACCCCACATGTGTGACATGCAGGGAGAAGCAGAACTGCAGCAGGGACAGGTGAGGGGCTGCTGGGGTCAGGGTGAGGGGAGGGAAATGCCTGCCAGGGGACAGGAGGGAACTCTTAGGGGTGACAGGAAAGGGCCTATGGCTTGATGATTGTGGGTTACACAGCTGCATGAATTTCTCAGCACTCACTGCAGTGTGCACCTCGAAAGGCACCTGTGTAAACTCTACCTCCACAAATGTGAGTTTCAGAACATAGTCTAGATTAGGAATTTTCAATCAGGAGGTGATCGTGACCCCCAGGGGACAGCAGGTGATGCCTGGAGACATTTTTGGTTGTCACGACCAGGGTGAGGGTGCTGTTGGCATCTGGTGAGTAGAGGCCAGGGACACTGCTCAGCCTCCTGTGAGGAGCATGGCAGCCCCCCACAAACAGCGAAGCACGTGATGATTACGTCAACCACAAAGGCACACGGAGAGGCAGTGGGAGTGCACACAAGTGACCAGTCACGTTAGCATGCTGGGATGGTGAGTGACCAGTCAGTCACATTAGCACACTGGGATGATGAGTGAGCGTCTTTGATTAAGGTTATCTTTAGGGCCGGGTGCAGTGGCTCACGGCTGTAATCCCAGCGCTTTGGGAGGCCAAGGCAGGCGGATCACCTGAGGTCAGGAGTTCAAGACCAGCCTGGCCAACATGACGAAACCCCATCTCTACTAAAAATACAAAAATTAGCTGGGCGAGGTGGCGGGCACTTGAAGTCCCAGCTACTCAGGAGGCTGAGGCAGGAGAATTGCTTGAACCTGGGAGGCAGAGGCTGCAGTCAGCCGAGATCGCGGCATGAACTCCACCCTGGGAGACACGGCAAAACACCGTCTCAAAACAAACAAACAAAAAATGATAACCTTTAGCACAGGTGTTAACTATTTGTTAATACAAAACCAATCTGGGGCGGGGTCAAGCCTTTGTGAACTGTCCATCAGGGCCCCACTAAGGCTGTGCGTTTCCCTGAGCCAAGCCGGACCACTGCGGCAGTTTCTGCCACTGTCCCCCAAAATCATTCTTTATGCCGCATTCAGAGCGATGTTCATTTCAAAGCATAAATCAGATCACGTTACACCGCGTTACCATTTCTGCATCACACCCAGATGAATCCTTGCCTTGGCCTGAAGGCCCCGCAGAAGGCACCCTTCCTCCACCTCACTCCCTCTCCCCCCCGCTCTGCGCCCACCGCCCACCGTGCTCAGCACCTAAAGCGGGCACCTTTTTTCTTGCTCTCCCCTTCCTCCTGGAAGGACAAAGGACTGTTCTGGATTCCCTGAGCGGGACTGGGTGGGGAAGAGCCCAGTTCTTTCCTTGTCGAAGTGCCTCCCACAAATATACCTGGGTGCAGCTTCTATGACCCTAGACAACTCTTCCCTCTGCCTGGATTAGAGCCAGACACAGGCCTCCTGAGAGCAGAGGGTCTGGTGCCACCCACACTCTCTAAGAAGGCTGGGGGAGCAGCGAAAATGCCAGCAGGGAACACGATAGGAGAATGAGCCCCGGCACACGTGTTCACGGCAACATGTCCCCAGGAGCCCGAGGCTGACAGAACTGAAGCATCCATCAGCGAATCGGTGGACGAGCAGCGCGTGGTGCAGCTGCACCACGGAATATTCCGCAGCTACCAAAGGGGTGAAGTGCCCACTCAAGGTACAGCGTGGGTGAACCTTGGAAACACGACACCCAGTCAAAGGAGCCGGGCACAAAGGCCACATGCTGCAGGTTTGCATTTCTTTTTTCTTTTTGAGATGGAGTCTCACTCTGTCTCCCAGGCTGGAGTGCAGTGGCACATCTCAGCTCACTGCAGCCTCTGCCTCCCGGGTTCGAGCGATTCTCCTGCCTCGGCCTCCCAAGTGGCTGGGACTACAGGTGCCCGCGACCACGCCCAGCTAATTTTTGTATTTTTAGTAGACAGGGTTTCACTATCTTGGCCAGGCTGGTTTCGAACTCCTGTCCTCAGGTGATCCAGCCCTCCTTGGCCTCCCAAAGTGCTGGAATTATAGGCGTGAGTCACCATGCCCGGCCTAGGATTGCATTTCTGTAAAATGTCCAGAATGTGCAGGAAAATCCACACAGGCAGAACGTAGACCCGTGGTCAGTAGGGGCTGGGATGGGGGATGGGGTGTGGCCACCAGTGAGGACACAGTTTGCTTTGGAAGTGAAGAAAATATCTTGGAACTAGACCCTGGTGATGTTTGCACAGCATTGTGAGTAAACTAAAGACTACTGAATTTGATACTTTAAAATACCTAACTTTATGTTATATTAATTTTACTTCAATGTAAATTTAAAAAAAACTAACCCGATCATTTCCCAATAACAACCAAACAAAAAAGAAGGGCTATAGAATCTAGAAGAATGATAAATTGTGCACGTGGCTTTTTTTAGGTAATGCAAACTAATGAACACCTGCCTCTCCTGTACAATCAGGAAACCCTGCGTTTATCATCAGGAAGGCTGAGATTTCAATTCACTGGATTTGACTCATTCCCCTTTATCCAGTACAGAGCCTGGCATGACCAAAGGTCACTGGTCCGGTGCATTTGTGTCTAGAGAACCATTTGTCCACGGGGCGGGACATAACCCACAACTCATTCATTACCAGGAAACGACCTCTTTTCTCTTGGAAAAACCACTAATCTCATAATCACTTTTTTAAACATTCACATTTGCACAAGAAAGTTAATCCTTGGTGTTAGAGGTCAAGGCGGTGGCTTCCCTCACTGGGGAGGTGATGGACGGGGCGTGACAGCTCCCGAGGTCCTGAGGTGTCCTGGCTCTGTCTGACGGTGCTGGTGCGGGCACATTCGCCTGGTGAGAATCTAGCAGCTCAGATGGCTGTGATGTGCACCCTTTTCTCTATGGATACCAGGCTTAAAAAACAAACACTATGTACAAAAATACTTTACCCTCCCCTCAAATCCATGTTTTCTGAAAAAATAACATAAGTGGCTTTTAAATATGAGAAAGATAAGCCAAACTTCTCTCAAACAAAGAAATACAAAATGTAAAGATGAATGTCCCTGTGTTCACCCGCCATGGGAAGGACCCCTGAGTGTGATCACACAGAGAGTGTGTTCACCCGCCGTGGGAAGGACCCGTGAGTGTGATCACGCAGGGAGTGTGTTCACCCGCCGTGGGAAGGACCCCTGAGTGTGATCACGCAGGGAGTGTGTTCACCCGCCGTGGGA